>NW_020948840.1:5650706-5734651 GCF_900497805.2 Vombatus ursinus | reverse complement strand
TATCTATCTATCTATCTATCTATCTATCTATCTATCTATCTATCTATATCTATCTATCTATTTTTCCCTCCAACTACCCTAATACTAACAAAGGTCTCATGAGTTACAAATATCATCTTTCCATGTAGGAGTGTAAGCAGTTCAACTTTAATAAGTCCCTTATGATATCTCTTTCCTGTTTACCTTTTCATGCTTCTCTTGAGTCTTGTAAAGAGTGTAACCTTGTTAAGTCCCTTATGATTTCCCTTTCCTGTTTATCTTTTTATGCTTCTCTTGAGTCTTGTATTTGACAGTCATATTTTCTATTCAACTCTGGTCTTTTCATCAGGAATGCTTTAAAGTCTTCTATTTTATTGAATGTCTATTTTTTCTCCTGAAGGGATTATACTCAGTTTTGCTAGGTAGGTGATTCTTGGTTGTAATACTCCTTTGCCCCCCAGAATATCATATTCCAAGCCTTCCAGTCCTTTAATGTAGTAGCTGCTAAATCTTATATTATCCTGACTGTGACTCCACAATACCTGAATTGTTTCTTTCTGGCTGCTTGCAATATTTTCTCCTCGACTGGGTGCTCTGGAATTTTGCTATAACTTTCTTGTGAGTTTTCATTTTGGGATCTCTTTCAGGAGGTGATCGGTGGATTCTTTCCATTTCTATTTAACTCTCTGGTTCCAGAATATCAGGACAATCTTCTTTGATAATTTCTTGAAATATGATGTCTAAGCTCTTTTTTTGACCATGGCTTTCAGGCAGTCCAATAATTTTTAAATTGTCTCTCCCAGATCTGTTTTTCAAGTCAGTTGTTTTTCCAATGAGTTATTTGACATTGTCTGCTGTTTTTCATTCTTTTGGTTTTGTTTTATTGTTTCTTAATGTCTCATAAAGTCCTTAGTTTCCACTTGCTCAATTCTAATTTTTAAGTAATTATTTTCTTCAGTGAGCTTTTGTACCTCCTTTTCCATTTGGCCAATTTTGCTTTTTTAGGCATTCCTATCTTCATTGGATTTTTGTACTTCTTTTACTATTTGCCCTATTCTGTTTTTTAAGGCATTATTTTATTCAGTATTTTTTGTGCTTCCTTTACCAAGCTGTTGATTATATTTTTTATTTTTATTTTTTTGCATTACTCTTATTTCTCTTCCCAATTTTTACTCTACCTTTCTTACTTGATTTTTAAAATCCTTTTTGGTCTCTTCCATGTCCTGAATTCTTATTTTTCTTTGAGGCTTTGGATGTAGGGGTTTTGACTATGTTTTCTTCTGAATGTGTTTTGCTTTTCCTTGTCACCATAGTAACTTCTTATAGTCAGATTTTTTTCTTTTGTTTGATCATTTTCCCAGCCTATTTCTTGACTTTTACCTCTTCGCTAAAGTGGGGCTCTGCTTCCAGGGTGGAGAGTGCACTTTTCCAAGCTTCAGGGGTTTTGTGCAATTGTTTTCAGAGATACTTCTAGCGACCTATAAGTTTTCAGTTCTTCCAAGGTGGTATGATCTAAGGAAACGTGTTTACTCCTCTCCTGGCCTGTGCTCTAATCTGTGAGTGACCACAAGAACTCTTTTCTGCCCTGGAACTGTCAGGAGGGTCCCTGATCCACTGTGGCCATAAGCTCTGGTGTGCTAGTATTCCTCCTCACCCTGGGACTGCTACCTAGGACTAAGACCCAGATCCAAGTATGGGCAAAGCAACAGAGTGTTCTCTCCATTGCTACCAAATAGCCTCCTGTAATCTTCTTCTGACCATTTGTTTGACCCTCTTACATCTCTGGGCTGAGACCTCTGGAAGCAGCTGCTATGGCTGTTGATTCAGTCACTCCCAGGGCCTGCTCCTGGCATGGCCTGGGCTGGACTGTGCTGCACTCTCACCCTGGTGAGACAGACCTTTCCTCTTGATCTTCTAAGTTGTCTTTGGCTGGAAAATTATTTCACCCCATACTTTTCTGTATTCTAATGCTCCAGATTTTGTTTTGAGGCATTATTTAAAGATGTTCAGAGGAGTTTTGGGGAGAGCTCAGGTGAGACCCTGCCTTTTCTCTGCCATCTTGGCTCCACCCTCACCCCTACTCTAGTTACCTTTGCCAAAAAAACCCAAAAAAGGGTCATGAAGAGTTGGATACAATTGAAAATGATTAAATTATAACAACTGGGTGAGAAATAAAGAGGCTGATCAGTGGAACAGATTCTATACACAATATATAGAAGAAAACTAAAACAGTAGCCTGGTGTTTGATAAACCCGAAGATCCCAGCTATTAGGATGAGAACTCACTATCTGACAAAAACTGTTGGAAAAACTGGAAAGCAGTCTTACAGAAATGAGGTATAGACCAACATTTCCCACTGTATACTATGGCAATTCCAAATCTATACATGATTTAGATACAAAGGAACATCATAAACAAATTAGAGGAACAATGAAGAAATTACTTGTTAGATCTATGGATAGATGAAGAGTTCATGACCAAACAAGAGAAAGAGATGTTTATAGGAGGTAAAATGAATAATTTTGATTATATAAAAATAAAAAAGTTTTTGCACAAATTAGCTAAAATTAGGGAAAAAACCCGGAAAATTGGGAAAAAAATCTTTGCAACAAGTTTATTTGATAAAGGTTTTCTTTCTAAGGTATATGACAAACTGATTCAAATTTATAAGAGCCACTCCCCTATTAATAAGTGTTAAAGGATATATATATATATATATCATTTATATATATATGTAGTTTTCAGAGAAAGAAACCTAAGCTATCAATCACTATGAAAAAAAATGTTCTAAATCACTAATAATTAGAGAAATGCAAATTAAAATAACTCTGAGGTACCACCTCATAGACATTGGCAAAGAGGACAAAAAAGGAAAATGATGAATATTGGAAGGCTATGGGAAATCACTTTCATTAATGTACTAAATAAATGCACTAGTAAAGCTGTAAACTCCAGTCATTCTATAAAGTAACTTAGAGCTATTACACAGTGCATGCCCTTTGACCCAACAGTACTGTTACTGGGTCTATATCCCAATTAGATTAAAGAAAGAGGACCCATATGTACAAAAATACTCATAGCAGCTCTTTTTATGGTGGCAAAGAATTGGAAACTGAAGGAGGACTCATCAATTGGTGAATGACTGAACAAGTTATGGTATACATATGTGATAGAAGGTTGCTGTTCTATTAGAAATGATGAAAAGAATGGTTTTAGAAAAACTCAGGAAGATTTGTATGAACTAATGCAAAGTGAAATGAACAGAACCAGGAGAATGTTTCTATCAGAGAGTCAAAAATGAAGCCCACAATACTCTTGAGTATGGCCCAAACCAGATTAAAATATAATTGGAAAATATTTAATAAAATAAAAATGCAACAAAACATAGATAATATCACATTTTAAAACAGTCAATATGCAGTCCACAGGGATCCTTATGTATGGATGCACACACACACACACATATATACATACACATGGTGAGGAGACATAACTAATGTGTTTTGGTTGACTACATATTCATAATGACTTTTGGGTTTTTTGCTTTCTTAATAGGTGGGGGAGGGGGAAGTGAGAAGGAGAAAATTTAGACCTGAAAATAAAATTGAGTTAGAAAAAGAAATTAAAAAAGAAAAAAGGCTAGATTTGGATTTGAAGTTTCAAATCCTTGCTCTGCTACTTATTAGTTGCATGACCTTGGAAAGTCACTTACCCTCTCTGGGCCTCCATTTCCTCATCTACAAAATGAGGGGTTGGACTAATTACATATATATATCCAGTTCTAAATCTATGATCCAATGAGCAAATTACATCTCTGCACTTTTAAGAGGTTGTCAGGATATCACAGTAGGGATCTAATCTTTCTTGGAGATTTTACTAGCCTTTCCAATAGAATCACATAGGGACCTGGACTGACACATTTACTCAGTCATTTTTCCAGCTGCCATCCCATTCATTATTCCTGTCCCTAGTCTTAACATCTCTTTTCTGTTTCCACAGACATAGGAGGCACAAGCGAAATGTGGGTGAAGCAAGAGAAGGATATCCTAGAGAATTTGTCCCCTGATGTGCTAGAAGATTATGGCCGTGACTACCTCCGGTCTTCAACTTGGCGGTTATACCAGAACTTTAGCAAGAGTCCCACAGACTTTTCCCCCTTATTCACAGACATACTGCATGGCATCCTGTGCAAGAACCCATCTGCCTTGTATACAGCAGGGGTATTTTCCTACCTCTGGATCTGTTTATTTTCCTATTTTCCTGTTTCAGTCTTTGATTATATTGCCCATAAAATTTTCCTCTCCAACCCTCTGCCCAAGGCTTTAACGTGACCCATAAAAGCTGATCTTTGTTCAGAAGGTTATAAGACGCTCCTAGAAATTGTCTTATGGAAACAAAGCTTTTGGCTTCCCATTAAAGTGACTTCTATACTAGCTGTCTGTTTGTCTTTGTGAATGTAGTCGGGAAAGCAGACCTCAGTGGTAGAAGGTGGCACCAGGTGGCAAGAAAGAGGAGGAAAAAAAAGGAAGAGGAGGGAACTATGCTAACATAAGGATGGTGCAGAGATGGGGAGAGGAAGGATGAGAGAGAGACAGCGAGAGAGAGAGAGAGAAGGGGAGGAGGAGGAAGAGGAAAAGGAGAATGAAGAGTAGGTTTAGGGAGATAGTGATGAGGAGGGTGATTATGGTGCTGAGAGAAGATGAGAAAGGGAAAGGAAGAAGATGAGGATGCTAAGTAGAGGAATGGAAAGGGGGTGGTGGGAGAAAGAGGAGAATGAGAAGGAATGTGGCATAGTAGAAAGAGCCCTTGAGTGAGAGTTGGAGTACCTGATCTTGAACCCTAGCTTTTCCATTTATTACTTTTGCGATGTTAGCCAAGTCAACTAACCTCACGTGAATTTCTTCATCTGTAAAATGATGGGGCTGGACTTGAAGATTCCTTCAAATTTTCATGCTATGGTTAAGAGGAAGGTAAAGATATGGGACTGATAGGATTTGGAGGAAGATGCAGAGAGGATGGGTCAATCCTTTCTCAGTTCCTTTGCAAGTATTCCCTGCTTAAAAGAGTGAATTTCTTCTTGAAGGGGGGTTCCTATGTTGTTTCTCGGTCTTCTTTCTCATCACCTCTCCATAACCAGGGAATCAAGAGTACTTACAGTAATGATCCAAGATTTCTTACATAGGAGACAGCTCCTACTGGTTGATTGTTAAATTTCCAGTGTGAATTTCTTTTCACTGCAGATTTAACAACCAATTTAAGAGCCAGCAGGAAATGGTTATTTTATTCCATAAATTAAAAAAAAAGAAGTAAATCATCTTAACTGAGGGGAAGAACTCGGACTCTAGTCACATCTGGTATTTTGCAGAGTATTTTGCAAATATCCTGAAGTCATGAAGATGGTGTATTTATATAAAAGTGTCAATATACAATATAATACATTTAACATTTAATAAACTTCTAAAATTTTTTCCCAGAGTTAACATTTATGTCTCAGAAATTGGCCAGTGCTACAAATCAGGCTTGATTTATTGTTTTCTTGGTTGTTCAAACTTAAGAAAGCAAAGGAAAATGGTAATAATGCAGATTAAATTTAAACACGTCCTTTATTATTATTTTTTTCTCAGACAGCAGATTCTTAAGCATTTATCAACACATCCCTGCCTACCTGATTGGAGTAGAGAATAGGCATCAAAGAGCCCCTCCCAGAACCATCATTTAAGGAGTGGGTCCAGGGCTTGCATCCCATAATCTCCCACCTGGCTCAAGGGTTTCTTCCTACCACTTCCCCATTAGATTATGAACTCTTTGAAGTCAGGGAATATCTTTTGTTTTTCTTTGTATTCCCACTGCTTAGCACAGTGCCTATCACATAGTAGGTGCTTAATAAATGTTTGCTGAATGATTAACTTGCTATCTACCTCAAGACCTGGGTGACCCCTTCTCAGGGAGGCCATTGAAGAAAAGGAATAATTCCAACTTCTGGTGGGGGTTATATGAGATGCCCCACTAGTGTTCTTTCCACTCTGGCATTCCAGGCTTCTGGATGTATCATACATGTAGTTACATAGAATCCACTGTGGGCTGTCAGACTTGGTCAGTCAGCCCCTGTGTCTGTGTCCAGAAGATGTGTCTGGTACCCATGAGGCCTGATCAGCAACATATTCTTGGAGGATCTTGCTGCAAATTAATTGGAAAAAAATTTAAATAAAAAAAGATAGAAACACAAAACCCAAATCTCTTAGGTAGATGGGGGAAAGAGCATGGACTGTAGAAACCAAGGCCTCAGAGGATTCTATTTTGATTCCTTTAGTGATAGATATGCTGTGTGACTTTGGGCAAAGCACTTCTTCCGTCTGTGCCCAATTTCTTTTCTGTAAAGCAGAGGGAGTTAATCTAACTTCTTGACTCATGGATGTTTTGTGAAATAAGTTAAAAGATGAAATTAATGAAATACTGATATTAAAGGGATGATCCTCTAACAAAGTCCCCCCTCCCATGCCTCAATGTGGTATGGACTTGACCCTGAGTTCTTGAAAGTCACGCCAGCAGAGCCTGTGCTCAGGAAAGTTCTGTGGAGGTGGAAGGACTTTAAGTATGTCAGTGAGGGATTGTGTGTCTGCTTTCTGAGGACCAGCCCAACTAAACATGCAGAAGCTTCTTGTCAGATTGGCTCTAGGGTGATGCATTTCTCTGCTGCTGCAAACGCCACATCGGCCAAGTTTAAAGGTATTGTGATTGGCATCTTTGAGGGAATACCAACAATGACAAGATCACAGACCCTTAAAACACAGAAGTATAATGAAATTATAGTGCTTTGAGATTCCCAAAGAATGTGTGTATGTACACACCTAGCCACACACCACATTTCTCCCCTTTTCCTCTTCCTACCATCTTCTCTCTCTCCCTCTTCCCATCACCCTCTTTTATGCACAGTAGTATGTAGGAGATGTCTATCCTCAGTGTATGGGCATAAGCACACCCATATTTATGTATCTCTATATAAGTGCTAGGCATTTAGGCATTACTTCTTTTTAGAAGAAAGGAAAGGAAAGAAACAAATATTTACTAAGTACCTATTTTGTTCAGGCACTGTGTTAAGAGTTTTATTAAATATTTCATTGCATCCTCACAACAACCCTGGGAGGTAGGTGCTATTATTATCCCCAATTTACAGTTGAGGAAACTGAGGCCTAGCTGCTAAGCATTTAAGAAGCATCTGCTATGTGCCAGGCATTGTACTAAGCACTGGGAATACAGAGAAAAGCAAAAACAGTACCTGACCTACGGGAGCTTATGTGGTAATGGTGGAGATAACATGAAAATTACTAGATATATGCAGGATATGTACAGAGTAGATGAAGGTAATGTGAGAGAGGAAGGTGCTAGTAGATGGTTGGACTGAGGAAAAGTCTCTTTGCAGAAGGTGGGATTTGAATGGAATCTTGAAGGAATCTAGAGGAACTGAGAGATAAGAAGTAAGGTGTTGGGGCAACTAGGTGGGGCAGTGGATAGAGCACTGGCCCTGGAGTCAGGAGGACCTGTGTTCAAATATGGCCTCAGACACATTACTAGCTGTGTGACTGGGCAAGTCACTTAACTCCAACTGCCTCACCAGAAAAAAAAGAGGTAAGGTATAAGGGTAGAGCATTCCTGGCATGGAGGAAAACCAGTGCAAAGGCATCAAGACAGGGATGAAGTGCTGTGTTTGATGACCTGCAAGACTATGAAGGCGAGTAAAGCGAACTTTGAAAGATGCAAGAACTCTGATCAATGCAATGATCAACCATGATTACAAAGGACTAATGATGAAGCATGCCATCCAACTCCTGGCACAGAAGAGATGGATTCAACATACAGAATGTGACATACATTTTTGGATATTGCCAAAGTGGCATTTATTTTGTTTGATTCTAGATATTTGTTAAAAGGGATTTCTTCCTGTTTATCCAAGAGAGAAGGTGGGAGGGAGAAAAAATAAAAACTTATTAATTACATATGTGTGTATGTGATTTAGAAAAATCACCTTGGCAGCTAAATGGAGGATGGATTAGAATGGAGAAAGAGTTGAGGTAGGGAGACCAACTATAAGGGATATTGAAAAAAAAGATAGGTCAATAGATTGGATATGTGGGTGATCACTTAGCAGACAGTGCATTTATTATAAATCACAATGAACTATAATGTATATTTCTTGGGCAGCTAAAATGTAAAGCCCCTATAGTTTACTGACTATAGCCATATACCTAGAATCAAGAAGGTCTAGGTTAGCCTCCATCTCCAAAGTCACTTACTAAAATGTTTAACCCCACAATGAAGTTCACTTAACTTCATTTAGCCTGGTTCTTCTGTAAAATGGAGATTATGGTACTTGTGGCCCTCACAGTACAGAGTTATGAAGATCAATGAGATATCAGCACTTCTAGGGCTGTATACCAAAGAGATCATACAAATGGGATAAGGACCCACATGTACAAAAATATTTATGACAGCTCTTCTTGTGGTGGCAAAGACTTGGAAATTGAGAGAATGCTCATCAATTGGGGAGTGGCTGAACAAGTTGCGATATATGAATGGAATGGAATACTATTGTGCTGTAAGAAATGATGAGCAGGCAGACTTCAGAAAAACTTGGAAAGACTTTTATGGACTGATGTGGAGTGAAGTGAGCAGAACCAGGAAAACATTGTACACAGTAACAGCCACATTGTGTGATGACTAACATTGATAGACTTAGCCCTTCTCAGCAATGCAAGGATCTAAGACATCTCCAAAGGTCTCATGATGGAAAATGCTATCCACATCCAGGTAAAGAACTATGGAGTTTGAATGCAGATGGAAGCATACTATTTGCAATTTTTTTTCTTCTGTTTTGTTTTGTTTTCTCTTTTTTGTGGTTCCTCCTATTGGTTCAAATTCTTCCTTACAACATCACTAATGTGAAAATATGTTTAATAGGAATGTATATATATAGCCTATATCAGATTGCGAGCTGTCTTGGGGAGGGAGGTGGGGAGGGAGGGGGAGAAAAATTTAAAACTCAAAAGCTTGTAGAAGTGATTGTTGATAAATCAAAATAAATTAATAAAAAAAAAGGAATTCTAAAAAAAAGAAAAAAAGGAAGAGAGACCTGGAATATAGGACACTTGGGCTTGGACAGAGGTTGCTGTGAGTATGGCTCCATGGATGAATGAATCTTTAAAAGGTGGGCAAAGATCTGAGGGAAGTAGGCAAACTCTTGTAAGAACAGACTCTTGGTCAGCATGGGTAAGTAAGCCCTTTTCTGAGTAGGAACCAATTTGTTTATTTGGGTAAATTGAGAACCAACTTGGTAGGAGACAAAATCCAGATTTTACCTTTTTTTTTTTTGTAAAGGTTGAATATAGCTCCTGAGGTCTCAGAGCAAGGACTTGAAGTGTTTGTGATATAGGAGATATAAGGTAGGGATAAGCACAATCACAGAGCCCTAAGTTTATTTTAATAGGAAGTTGCTAATCAGGGAACAAGAACAAAGGATCAGAGGGATGTCTGCCAATTATATGAGCCTGTGGCAAATTTAGAAAACCTTTTTGGGGACAGCAACTTACTTTTCAAATATCACAAGGCCCTGAGAGTGAGATCTACAAAGATTTGACCTATAAAGGAGGGTATGTCATGCGTAGGACTTCTCTGGTGATGTATTGGAACCCATGGAGATGCCCCAATGCTCTTTTCTAGTGCTATTAAAGACTTGGGACTTCTGCTTTCTGAATCATGGAGGGTAGTAATGTTAATAATTAAACAGAATGATTTGATTGTATTATTAAGTGGCTGACAAAACTGTGAAGAAATGAACTTTATAAAGTAGGAGTGAGATGCAGATCCTAAAAGGGACCTTTGAGATTGTATAGCCCCACACCTTAATTTTGTAGATGAGGAAACTGGGGCCCAGAGAAATTAAATGGTTTGCCTAAATCACATAGGTTGGAAGTAGTAGAGCCATGGTTCAAAGCTAGATCTTTTCACTTTCCATTGTCTCATACCCCTTCTTCGAGGGGCATTTATTAGCTGTTTTACAGGATCAAAGAGGGGATGGTAGAAAAAGAGTAGGCAAGGAAAATTGCCTTCAAAGGCTCCACATTCAAGTTATAAAGATTTTTGGTTATGAGTCAGGAAAGATCTGAGTTCAAATCATGACACCAACATTTACTAACTGGGTGACCATGAACAAATAGCTTAATCTCTCAGAGTTTCTTTTTCTTCATCTGTAAAAGGAGGTTAATCCTTGCACTACCTATTTTAAAGGTTTTTTTTTTTGGCAAGGAAAGCACTTTAAAGTGCCATAGAAAGGGGAATTATTATAGTCAGTATAGGATGTGGGGTCTTTGAAATTGAAGCAAAACATCCAGGAAGACTAGGAGCTTGTTCAGGTCTGGGTTTTAAGAACATGAACTAGTATTCTTATCTTATCTCTCAATCAAGTTCAGTGGGGGAGAGAAAACTGTGTTGCAAACTGCTTGTAGAACATGATTTTGGATTGGTAGAGAACATGGGAACCCAGCTCTGCGACTGTGTAAGGGGTGGAGCTGGTTCAGTATTTTTAGAGAGGAGAGACATTCTTCATCACTGCTTTGAGAGAGGAGATGAGTGTTTCAGATTTTCTTGGGGACTTATGTGAGACAAGTGAAGAGAGAAAGAGAGAGACACAGATTTTTGTAGATATATAGGCAAAGTTGGCTTTTTAACATGTCCCTAATTTCCAGCTTGCTTCCCTATAAACTTCAATGAACTTCTCTTTGGTTAATAATCGAGGCCTCTCTCTTGATTAAACCAAGATTTCATTTCACTCTCATTTAAAGAGTTCATTCACTCTTGTATATTTTTTGGTATACTCTAGTCCATAGAACTTCTCTGATTTCTGTTCACCATTGCTTGGGTAAATGAGTTTACTCACTATTTACTATCTGCAATGCTGTTATGTATAAGTAGCATTTGGTGGGAAAGAGCCAGACTAGTGAGTTTAAGTCTGTTTTACTCTTCCCCTTTAAGGGATAGTGACCAGAGGAATAAGTGACATTTGAAGTTAAAAGTTATGCTCCAAGATCAGAAATATTGAATCCTGTCTCTCAAAGGAGAACAAAGGGCTAGGCTAGTGGTCTCTTCTGTTCCCCTCAAGGCAAGAACAATATTTTCCAGGGGGAGAGGATTCCAGAGATATCCCTTGATATCACTTGTCTATATGTTTAGACATACTATATATGTGTTACATGATCAGCATATACCTTATACTAATAAAGGACCCTGGGTAGCACTGGCTGATACAAGATCAGAGCTACATGGATGAGGAGGTCCTGGAGAATAACTGAACCAGGCTGGTGAGGTTCTCTGGGGCCAGAGTAAATGATTCAGATGATTGTGACTCTTACTTCTCACACACCAAACTGGTCTGCTTGCTATTTCTTGTTCATTTCATACCATTGCCTGACTCCATGACTTTGCAAAGCTATATGCCATGGCTGGAATACTCTTCCTCTTCATTTGTGTTCTGTTGAAACTTCTCTTCCTCTTCAAGACTTAGTTTAAGTGCTTCCTTCTTCAAAAAGTTCACACTGCTCCTCAGTCTTTTTGTCACTCTCCTGCACTCCAGCCTTCACCTCCACTCTGATTCCTGCCCCGAGGCCTTGGGCTTCTCAATGGTAAAGTTCACCATATCTAGCCTGACTCACACTGCCAAACCTGCTTCCTGGACATCTTTGTGCCATGCCACTGAACACATATTTCCTCCCTACCACCTCTGACTTTCCACCTCCAGCTCTGGGAAAAGTAATCAAATAAACACTACTATTCCTGTAAGGACATGTTATATGTAAGAAACTGATTCAAAATTTTAAGAATGAGAACCATCCCTAATTGGTATAGGGGGCATAGATATGAGATCAGGAGCTATGAGGTTCCCCTTTATCACATGTGCACTCTAAGCTTAAGGCTATTCTCCCTAGAGACCTAGCATATGCAAGGGGAAAATGGGTCCCAAGCATTTTTGGGGGGATGTTTTCATGTCAACTGTTCTTACTATAATACATGAGTAAATATCCCTTTTTAAAAGCTAATTAACTCTATCTAACAAATTGATTACCAATAGCAAGGGGTAGGGTAGTTCTCTGAATGGGGTTTGTGAGCAATAGTCTTAGAAATCAATCTCAAGCCCTCAGGGTTACTCCTAGAACCATAAGGAGAGGAGCAGTCAGTTATTCTCTGAGTATCCAATATGCTAATGTGAGAGTTGGGGAAAGTAGCCGCGAGGGGGTGCTACAATGAGAATGCTAAATTTTTTGAGGACAAACAATATTTCAGACTTTTACCCCACTTCTGACTGTGCCAAGACACAGAGCAGTGACCAAGTTAAGTCTGGAATCAGGAAATTAGCTTATTTGCATGACTTATATGATACCCTCACCTCTTAGGGCTGGTAAATCAGGAGCAAGTTAGGCTGGGAAAAAGTCAGTCTGACCAGTAAATTACTCAGTCAATAATTTCTATTATCTTCCATCATATGCCCTCCCTGACCTGCTTGGACACTTTTGACACATTTGTCAGGCAGCTTAACATGCCTTGGTAAAAGTATGCACCATTCTATCCAGTCTGAAATTGGGCCTCCATAAATAAGCACACCAATGTGAAGTCACAGCAGAAATCACAGATACTGGGTCTGCCAGACTATAAGGCAGGACAAGATTCAGGCTAGCCTAGAACAATCATAAATTCATATACTCAAAGATACTTAAATGAAGGGGACCTCAGAGACCATCCTGTCCATCTCATATTTGAATGAGAATCCTCTACAATATGCCCAGCTTTTCCAATGTCCTTCCTGAAGCGTGGCACCCAGAAAAGAGCACAGTACTTCCAGCTGTGGTCTAACCAAGTCATAGTGCAATGGTACTATGATCTCCTTCACTCTGGACAGTATGCTTCTCAATACAACTTAAGTTAGAATTTTTTGGCTGCCATATCACACTGTTCACTTATATTATACATGAAAATTCCTAGATTCCCCCCCCCCAATCTTATATTTAATGAAATTGATTTTTTAATCTAAGCTTTTGTAGGCTAAGCCTGAGTTTGGCTTAGATTAGTAGGTTCAAGAGGTTTGGGTTTTTGTTTTTGTTTCTTTTGGCTATGCAATAGGCACTTATAAAACATAAAGTCTAATTTAAATTACTTTATTAATTGAAGTTTAAAAATACAAAATATAGACTTGGCTACTCTGGTCAGTACAGTGAACCAAGACAATTCCAAAGAACTCATGATGAAAAAATGTTATCTACTTCCAGAGAGACAACAGATGAACTCTGAGTAGAAATTTTTTTCCTTTTTTCTTCCTTTTTTTCTTCCTCCCTTCCTTCCTTCCTTCCTCCCTTCCTTTCTCTTTCTTTCTTTCTTTCTTTCTTTCTTTCTTTCTTTCTTTCTTTCTTTCTTTCTTTCTTTCTTTCTTTCTTTCTTTCTTTCTTTCTTTCTTTCTTTCTTCCTTTCTTTTTCTTCTTTCCTTCCTTTTTCCCTGTCTTTTGCAACATGGCTAAAAAGGAAATATGTTTTGCATGATTTTACATGTATAATTGATATCATAGTGTTTGCCTTCTCAGTGAGTGGGGAAGGATTGGGAGGGAGAGAATCTGGAACTCAAAATTTCAAAAGAAAAGAATGTTAAAAATAAATAAATGATAAATATTAATTAAAACAGAAAAAATACAAACTATAAAGATATAGGAATTAAAAAGACATAAAATACTGTTCCCTGCCTATAGTCAGGAACTGAAAGAAGTGCTCAAGGGCATTTCCAGCTGAGGAAAATATTTCTGACAGCCTTCTTTGTGCCTAGGCCAGTCTTTCTAATATTCAAACCATTAGGCTGGCAAAGCACCAGGTATAGATGAGCAAAAGATGTTGTGTCCTCAATAGCAGCAATAGCCTCAGGAGCCTACTCAAGCTCCTACTACACAAGTGGAGAACTTTACATTATTTTTTTAAAAATTTCATTTCATAGGACAATGAATGATTATCAAATTTAATCTCATTTTAGTTGGCCTAGTCTTCTAACCTACTGAGATATTTTTGGATCTTGACTCTGTTATCCAATGTTAGACATCCCTCTCAGCTTTGTGTCATCTGCACATTTCATGAATATGCTATCAATACTTTTATCTGAACCTGAAATGTAAAACCAATGAACCAAGGAAGGGTAAGCTGGATGTGGTCAGACACAAGATGGAAAAATTAAACATTGACATCTTGGGTGTCAGTGAACTCAAGTGGATGGTAATGGGTGAATTTGATTCAGGTGATCGTTACATATACTACTGCAGGCAAGAATCCCTTAGAAGAAATGGAGTAGCCCTCATAGTCAATAAAAAGGTGAGAAAAGAGTACTGGGGTATAACCTCAATAATAACAGAATGATATCTGTTCAAATCTAAGGCAAACTATTCAACATCAGAGTAATATAACTCTATGATCCAACCACTGATGTTGAAGAAGCCAAATTTGATCAGTTCTATGAAGGCCTACAACATTTTCTAGAAATAACACCTCAAAAAAGATGTCATATTCATCATAGATGATTAGAATACTAAAGAAGGTAATCAAAAGATAATTGGAATAACAGGCAAGTTTGACCTTAGAGTACAAAATGGAGCAGGACAGAGACTAAGAGAGTTTTGTCAAGATAACTCACCAGTCATAGCAAACACTCTTTTTTCAACAATCCAAAAGGCAACTTTACACATAAACATGACCAGAAGGTCAATATTGAAATCAGATCGATTATATACTTTGTAGCCAAAGTATATAATATATAGTATGTGTAGACTGTATGCAGTCAGCTAAAACAAGACCTGGAGCTGACTGTGGCTCAGATCATGAGCTTCTTTTTGTAAAATTGAGTCTTAAATTGAAGAAAGTAGAGAAAACCATCAGACAATATAGATATGACCTAAATAACATCCCTTATGAATATGAAGTGGAAGTGATTAATAGATTTAAGGGATTAGATCTGGTAGAACTAATCTGGTAGTTCCTGCAGAACTATGGACAGAGGTTTACAACAACAAAAAACATTCCAAAGAAAAAGAAGAGAAAGATAATGGCTAAAGGAAAGAGAAAGGGAAAGAAAAAAAAAGGAAAGATATTCTTAACTGAATGCAGAATTCCAGAGAATAGCAAGGAAAGATAAGAAAGTTTACTTAAATGAGCAATACAAAGAAATAGAAGAAAACAATAGAGTGGAAAGACAGATTTCCTCAAGAAAATTAGAACTTTCAAGGGAATGTTTCATGCAAAAATGGGCATAAGAGAAGAAAATGATAGAGACTTAACAGAAGTAGAAGAGATTAAGAAGTGGCAGGGATATACAAAAGAAAGATCTTAACATTGCTGATAACCATGATGGTGTGGTTATTGATCTAGTGCCGTATCTCCTGGAGAATAAAGTCAACTGGGCCTTAGGAAGTATCACTAACAATAAGGCTAGTAGAGGTGACAGAATTCCATCTGAGGTATTTAAAATCCTAAAAGATGATGCTGTTAAAGTGCTGTACTCAATATGCCAGCAAATTTGGAAAACTTAATAGTGGCCATTGGATTGGAAAAGATCAGTTTATGTCCCAATCATAAAGAAGATGTAAGACTAGAGGTCAGTGGAGAGGTTAGGACTGGGTAAGTAGTTTTGAGAATCATTAGCCTAGAGGATAATTAAACCCATGGGAGCTGAAAACATCACCAAGTGGAATAACTATAAAGGGAAAAGAAAGGGGGACCAGGATAGAGCCCTGTGAGACATTCATGGTTAGCAGCCATGACCTGGTTGAAGATTAAGCAAAGGAGATTGAGGAATGGTCAAATAGATAGGAGAACCAGGAGGAAACCTAGAAAGAAGATAGTATCAAAAAGAAGAGGATGATTGACAGTGTCAAAGGCTGTGTAGAGATCAATAAAGATGAGAATTGTACTTTGCCTTGACAAGGGAAAGGACCACCTCATTATGTGAGACAGGGATGAAGATGGAGACAGTTTCAGAAGGCATGTGGGAGATGGGAGATAAGGAGGAGGGGAGAAGAGGAAGCTCTTGATGAATGGTCTCATTTTTTTTTTCAGTAAAATATGAGGTAAAGTTCTCAGCTGAGATGGTGTCAGGAGGGGAACTATGGAAGACTTAAAGAAAGATGAAAAGGTTTGGAAAAGTGGTCCTAGTGACTGGAATAGTGAGTCAGTTAGAGAGGGGGAAAAGGATTGCCTTACTGCAGTGAGGGCCTAGTTGAGATTATGCAATATAAATTTGTAGTGGTTCCAGTCAGCACAGTTTCATTATTTTCTCCGGCCTTATTTTGCATGTGAATAGAAGCAAATACAGTGGCTGGTGGGAATAATTCAGGGCTGAGGCTTGGTGAGGCAAGCTAGACCACAGGGGAAGGGGAAGGGGAAGGGGAAAGGGAAAGGGCATCAACATTTATAGAGCACCTAGTATGTTCCTGGAACTATGCTCAGTGCTTTACAAATATTATCTCATTATTTTTTTATTTGATTTGATCATATTTGGGGGTGAGGGATTCAAGAAAAGAGCACAGTGTAGAGTTGAATTGGTTCACTAAGGAGTCAAGATAGGTAATAGAGGAGAGCAGAACCTGGTCCTGATGGCTTGAATTCATCAGAGGCAGTTAAGCACTTCCTACCCTTTCTTGCTTAACTTGGGTTTGAACCCCCTATATTAACTAAACCAAAGATCATTTTTCTAGGTGGAGAAAAAAAAGCACATAAATAATTGAGTGTTTTGACTTTCTCTCTGTCTCCTGTTACCCTCATCTAATCTATCCAGAGCAGTAGTTCCAGTCCTTTTAACATCTTCTTTGTTTCCCCCAAAGTAACTAAATAAAACCTTTTCATTGTCATAGAGTTCTCCAGTAGCCTCAGCTTATTCTGAGCTTTAGGACTCCTGATGGTATTGTTATAGGACTGTGGCATTCTTTGAAATTCAGCCTCTGTTACCTTTTCTTGCTTCAATTATCTATGCCAGGGCTTCTTAACCTTTTTTTGGTGTGTGCCATGGGCCTCTTTGGCAGTCTGGAGAATCTGACAGATCTCTTTTAAAGATAACGTTTTTAAATAATTGAAGAAAATGTTAAATCTCATTAGAATTTAGTGATCAAAAAGAGTAATTCTTTCCATTCAAGACAGTTGATCCCCTGAAATCTACCCACAATTACCTTGGGGGAAGTGTCTGTGAACCACAGATTAAGAATTCTTGATCAAAAAAAACCCCCCAAACTCTTGACCTTTGCATTTCTTTGAAAAAAAATTTAACAAGAGTGATGAAGAAAAGAATCAGGTAGAGAGAGCATAGTAGAACACCTCTACAATCTGATCTTCCCAGGAGATTCATTATTTAGGTTTATTTCCTGTATCTGACATTTACTTGTGCAACCTTGGGCATTTGATCTCCCTGGACCTCCGTTTCTTCACGGACAAAATGAGGGGGTTGGACTAGATGACCTCTAAAGGCCCTTCCAACCACAGATCTATGATCTCATCATCCTTTGATATCCCTACCTGCTGCCTATGCCACTTTATGTAAGGATGAATAATATCTATAAGGATAATGAAATCTTGGGTAGAAGGCTAAAGGATTTGGGGGTGTAGATGGTAGGGTTTTAAAAAATCACTTCTCCCAGCTGAAAGGTCAGACTTTAGAAGAGATGGGAAGATTTAGGAAGTGAATTCCTGTCTATGGTATAGGATGGAAAAACAGGATTCAGCTTTTTTTAGGCTACGGCTTGATATAAAATTGATGAGATCTTGGCATCTCATGAGGATCAGAAATGACATGTTTGGTTTGGTATTTGCCAATCTAACTAATCAAGAGAGCTTTAAACTGAAAATGGAGGGGGTGGGGAGAAAACAATAAATCTGAATGCTATGGAAGACATTAAGTAGAAGAAATGATAACAATTGAAGCTATCCATTTGTTCACAGTAAAAAACAACTGTTAAGTGGATGAAATATGGTGTGGCCAATACTTTTTTGCCTCTGGATGTCTATGGCCCCATTTTAAGAAGAGGACACTGAGGCCCATAAAGATTACGTGACTTGTCGAAGATCACATGGATAGTAAAGAACAGAGTTGGGTTTGAGTCCAGGTCCTCTAATTCCAAATCCGCTGCTTCTTCCATTTGACTATCTTGCCCCTGCTGTGGTGAACCATGGTGTAAGTAGGTATACCATCTGTCCAGTCACATTTAGACTCATGACTAACCATTAGAACAGTCCTCCACAACATATGACCTGCTGGCTGCTTGTGGTTTACCAAAGGATTTTGGGCGGCCTGCAAAAAATGTAGAGGATGTAAAAAAAAAAAACGTAAAGATGTAATGAGTGCTCTGTCCATGCCCCACTTAATCTGCCTTCCACTAGCCATTATTGTGCCCATCATGTAACTTGGCCCACTAAGCGATGAGCGGCAACAACTTCTCCGCCTTGCTGCACAGGCGCCCTCCAAGTTACCAGTGTCTGGTGCTCTCTCTAAGGTCAGACACTCACTTCAGTATTTCTTTGTATGGGAGCAGTTGCTGTGGAGACTTTTTGGTTCTAACATTAAAGTTTTTGGGGTGACTGTAAAATGAGTGATAAAAAAAAATGGAAGGTCAAACAAGAACATGGAGTGTTTAATCCAGAGTGGACAAATAGATACTTGTTTACTTACATGAGAGACAAAACATTGTGCCTTGTTTGCCAAGAAGTAATAGACGTTCGGAAGGAATACAATCTTTGTCAACATTTCGAATCAAAACTACCTGGCTTAAGCAAATTGGACACCAATGAAAAAAAATTAAAGGCATCCAAATTGTTGAAAAATCTCAGTGAGGAATAATGGTTTTTCAAGAAAGTAAACTCAAAAAATGAGGTGGCTACTAAATCACATTTCTAAAGAAATAGATTTCAAACATGATTCCAGAGTGTGATATACTAATTGCTGACAAGAAGTGTAATATGTCCCATTAACTAAATGTAAACAGTAAGAAAACCTGAAAAATGTATTAAAACTTATACTACTTGGCAAAATTTTTTTAATATTCATATGATTTCATGATAAACAAATATTTTAAGTAATAAGTGTAATTAATTGATATTAATTGAAATTTCCCTTTTTTAATATTTTTTTTTGCAAAATAGTTTAATCATTAATTATATCTTTACTTGAAAAGTGAGCTGCTAAAAACATCTGCAACCCAAAGAAGTTTAACCTATTTTAATTTTGGCCCCTACCTACTGCCAAATTGTGAAGGTCTGCATTAGAATGAGAACTCCTTGAGGGCAGGGATTGTTTTTAGCTCATTTTTGTAACCCTGGAACTTAGCATAGTGCCTGGCACAAAGTAAGTGCTTTAATAAATGCTTGTTGATTAACTAACTGTCTTAACCTTGTTATAGCACTGTATGACACATAGGAAGAAAAATCTCATTTCTATGATGTGCAGAGCATTAGATTTTTTTTTTTTTAGGCAATTGAGGTTAAGTGACTTGCCCAGGATCACACAGCTAGTAAGTGTCAAGTGTTTGGTCTGAGGCCATATTTGAACTCAGGTCCTCCTGACTTCAGGGCCAGTGCTCTATCCACTGCACCGCCTAGCTGCCCCCCAGAGCATTAGATTTTTAAAAAGTCTTTTTGATACATTTTGTTTCTATACCAATTATTTCCCTATGTGCTTTGATATTCATACTATTTTCTCTTGTAATATCCCCTCCTCTGCCAAATCCCAAATAGTTAAACAAACCCACCAACACGTCAAATTAATCTATTGAAGTGTGCAAAATGCATACATCTGTATCATCCCAAGAGGAGGGAGATGTATTTCATCAACTGTCCTCTGGAACCAGAATCAGTCACTGAATTTAATTGGAGCCCCTTTTTGGTGTTGTTTTCCATAACATTACTGTGGTCATTTTTTATATTCTCTTGATTGTTTCTTATTTCAGCTCCATATCAGTTGATGAGAGGCAAAGTTGAAAAGTGGATGAAGTTGGACTTGGAGCGAGGAATATCTTGGTTCATGTCCTGACTGGCACAGACTAGCTGTGTGACCCTAGGAAAATCTCTCAGTGCTCTAGGCAACTCTTTATAAGTTGCAGAAAAGATGCTGAACAGCATTACTAGAGGTAGTTTTCTCACCAAAGTTTTCCATATAACAGTGAAATCATAGGGACAGTACTTATCCCTGTTCCATCAGTTCATATGAATATTTCTCAGATTTCCTCAAGTTTACCCTTTCTTATATTATAATGATATTTTATTCTATTTTATTACATTGATATACTACTAAAGGAACTTTGCAATTTCCCAAAAGCAATTCCTTCTGTTCTCCATCTGTTCAATTCTAGTTTGAACTTGTCCATCGGCAGTGTCTATTTTATGTATGCATGTATGTATCTTTAGAGATAGGTATAGGTATATATGAATGTATGTATGAATATATAAATATGTACACACATACATACATACATGGGCATATGTATGTCTATATGTGCATTTATGAATGAGCTCTATAGGTTGTCCAACTAATTGGATGTCATAATCTGGACAAGAGATGTTTTTGTCCACTTAGTCTTTACTGTATAAATGGCTGTCAGATTCTTTGGAGTGTTTATGAATTTCATTTTGAAGGCACTGCTTTCTCCCAGTGCTTGATGCCACCTAAACAATATCCTTCACCAATAGGAATCTCTGGAAGATCCCAGAGTCTATACAGAATCCCTTTTCAACATGGACTCTGCCCTGGGTCTTCCCCGTGACAGTGGCAGACATCTTTGACAAGCACACATCACCCTGTTTTATTCCTCATCTAATTTTAGCGATCAAAGCAACAAAGTTATACGCCATTATATCTTTCAAGGAGTCCCGATTAATGTTGATACATGGATGGGAGAAACCCTGTTGGAGGAGAGCCTTTCCCCTCAAACCCACTCCTCTTCCTAACTTTCCTATTAGTATTGAAGATACTGGCCTCCTCTTAGTCACCCAGACTCACACCCTATCATATCCTTACTTTCTCATCCCCCTATCCTAGCTATTGCTAAGACCTGTCAATTTTACCTTCATGAAAGTTCTTGTTTACACTTCTTTATATCCTCTGACACTGCCGCTACCCTAGTACAAACCCTCATCACCTCACATTTGGATTATTGCAACAGCCTGTTGGTTAGTTTCCCTGCCTCAAATCTCTCCCCACTCTAGTCCATTCCCCACTCAGTTGTCCATCGATCTTCCTAAAGTACAAGTTTTACCATGTCACCTTCCTATTCCATCAACTCCAGTGACTCCCTATTACCTTCAGGATCAAATATAAAACCCTCTGTTTGGCTTTGAAAGCTCTTTATAACTTGGCCCTCTTCTACTTGTCCAGTCTTAACTATATCTCATTCCAGCCATGTACTCTGCACTTCAGTGACACTGGCCTCCTTCATCTGTTCCTTGTACAAGACATTCTATCTCCTCACTCTAGAAATTTATACTGGCTGTGTTTCTTGCCTGACATGTTCTCCCTCCTCATCTTTACCTCCTAGCTTCCCTCAAGTCCCAATTAAATCCCACCTTCTGCAAGAAGCCTTTCTCCATCTACCTTAATGCTAATGCCTTCTCCCTGTTGATTATTTTCAATTTGTCCTGTATTTATCTTGTTTATACCATTTTTTTGGTATGTTGTATCCCTCATTGGACTGTGAAGTCCTTGAGAGCAGGGACTATGTTTTTTTCCCTTCCCTTTCTTTTTGTTTCCCCAGTGCTAAGGTACTGTTTCAGTGCCTGAAACATTTTTTGTTGTTTTATAGGTGCTTGTTGACTGATTAAAACAAATAGACTTTTTTTTGCCTTGATAAATATTATTCCAGTTTATTACAAGAAAAAAAAGTATATGTTTTGTTTGGTATTCATTTGAAGACATTTGATCTGTTTTAAATGACCTCTTTCTTTTGTAATCAGGCAGTGAAAAAAAGTAGAGATCTCTCTTTTTTTTGTGATTGTATGTAATACATAATGGAGTTCACCCAGCATGTGATCTTGTCTGGCTTCTAATCCAAATATTTGCCGTCCTCGTTCAAGTCTTAGCTCCAGCTGAAGAGGCTCCAGTCAAAGGGCATAGGGCGGCCCACCAAATTCTGGGTTCCATTCCATCCCCAACATGGTGGTCAGGATCTTTTAACCATGAGAAACTCTCCAGAGCTTAGGGCCTTCCCTTGCTGGAGCCCACCAAGACTGTGGGGAGCTGTTGCTATGAAGGGTGGCATATCAGCGTTTTTGTTTCAGCCATTACTGCTGTCCTGACTTCTTCTCCTTCTGGAAGCTAAAGCTTGTTCTCATGCTCAATTTCCATTGTTTCTGAGCAAAGTAATCAGCCCAGGCAGTGCTCACTCAGGATTTCAGGATATAATTCACCTTCAGCACACTCTCATTGATAGTAGCAGCATCTGACTCAAAGTAGAGACCTCTGTAGAGTAGAGATGGTTAGATAGCTAAGTTTAAACATTGTGTGACTTGGGCTTTTTTCTTCAGCAAGGTCGCAGGCACATAGCAGATTGGAATCAGTTGAAATGGGCTTCTGCTTAATCCTGAACTTTGTGCTGGCCTTTCAGTTAGAGATGGTCTTTCTCCACTTTGTCTCCAGAGATACCTAGCTATACATTTGTCGTGAATCTGAGTCGGTGAATCATGCTGACTTTGAAAGATTTGTAATGGTGACTGGACAGCATGTCTTGGACTGTGGCTGTCAGTCTGAGGATCCTCCTCTGAAATCCCTTCTCCCCTGGAACTGTTCTCTCACACAAGGCAGAACTCCAAAGTGCTCTGGCCCTCTAGGTGCTCTTTAGATGCTACGTGGCAGCGCTGAAGGGTGCATTCTAAGTCCACGGGGACTTTGGGCTCCACCCTGTTTCTCCAGAAGATACCTGACTCCCTCTGAGAGCCCTTCCTCCATTTCAGTGCCTTCTGTAAGATGTTCTTCATGATGATCTTCATACTGTCCACCTGAATAAAGGAGAATCCATCAGCAGCATTTATTTGAACAAAGAGTGACTGTTTGGCTGTAAGACCAAGAGATGAATACTTCTTAACCAAGGCCAAAGTGGTAAAGCCAAATTTATGAATGGGCTCATTGGAATCCAGGGGAGGGAAGTCTGCATCAACCTCACCAACGTCCTAAGCAATATGGTGACAATAAGCACTGACATTGTCATTGAGCTTGGGTTCTCGTCTTTCACTTGTGTAGTGCCAGCAGATTAGGCCAATTAGGTCATGCACTTTGGCATGTGCTATGGTCACAACTGTCATTGGTAGCAGTCTGTCTTGGCTTGTGTGCAGTGGGAGGTAGATATCAATTTTTTTGGTTGCAGTGGTCCCTATATGACCCTTACCATCAAATTTGGAATACTCATTAAAAGGATTATTCAGCTGGAGCAGGCACTGCTCTAGGTGCAAGGAGAGAAGCAATGGGCTTCCCCACACTTGAAGACTTGACTTTGAAGTTCTTTTTTTTCAAACAATGAGCTGAGCTCCTCTGAATGAGAAGCATTTCTTTCTTTTCATGGGACATTCTTGCATTCTATCTGGTTTTGTCTCTCTTTTCAAAGTCATTCTAATCTTTGAGCTGTGTTTGAGTGTCTTCTGATGCCAAAGTCCCAACTTGAGGTAATGTCAACAGATTGGACATAGATATAGCCCTGAGTTTCAACATTGCTTCTTGGCATTTCTGAGCCATCATCTCCAGGCACCAAAGGTCAATGAAACTTTTCCAGATCTATATCATGATCAATCAGGACCATCTCACCCATCCCTGTGTCATCGCTGGCCATATGGGATTGTCAGATATGAGCTAAGATGATCATTGGGTTGTCCAAGAAGGCCATTCTTTATGGAGGTCAATTTCCTTATAAGTCTACTTTCTCCTCTTGATATTGTTTAAAGGAACCACTGGAATCCTTGGGACAGGGAGTGAAAGAGGGTGGGAGGAGGGTTGTATCTGAGCTGGGGTCTCCTCCTAGGACAAGTTCCACTCCACTTTCTGGGGCTCTCCCCTTGCCCCAAGTCAAGCTTGGATTGGCCTTGCCACTCTCACAGCCCAAGCCATGGCTCAGGCACAGACAACAAATTGGCTTTTAAAAGAAAGTACACAGTGATCACAGATCATTTGAACCCTTGATAACATCGGTATTCCATAGTTTATTCAGCTATTGCCCAATCAATGGGCATCTATTTTGTTCCTCTGTGTGTGTGTGTGTGTGTATGTGTGTGTACCAGCACGAAGAATACTGTTATGAATACTATGTTTTATATGAGACCTTTTCTTTCTGTCTCTGACCTTGCTGCACAAGGCTAGTACTGTGATAGCTGGGTCAAAGGGGAAAGAATTAGATTTTGCAAAGTTTATAGTCATAAGTAATTAAGCAAAAAAAAATCCATAAAAATAGTGCTCTTCAAAGACTTGTTGCTCAACAAATTTTGATGAATTGAATTGAAAATAGTCTCAGGTGAAACTGACAGATGTGAGGGAGATGCCTGGTTACTTTCAGTTTCTTCTCTCTGTTATTTCATGAATTTATTTGTTTATTCGGGGGCCTGCAATAAAAACGGTGCCAGTACTAGTCATGGTGGCTAACCAAGTGGAAGATGGGATGTAATTGAAACCATCGATCATGGAATATGACTCCTGAGTAAAGCTACAGATGACTACATCTGTGTTCAACAGAAGGCTCTGTTCATATTATCTGAGGAGGGATATCAGCTGTGGGATGTGTGATCTCCAGTATTTAGATAAATACTGAAGACAAACTTCATGGCTAGCTTCATAGTTCAGCTCAAAAAAGGAGTTGGTTTGGCACTCATCTCTGCTACACTTGCTAAAGGACTCATCTATACACTAAGACATTGGTGATTAGAGCTTAGTAGCAATTGTATGGGATCCCTTCATAGGTAGTGAACTCTCAAGTCAAGAATGGATGACTACTTTTTAGGGCTACTATAGAGGGGATTCCTATCCCCAAATAAGTTGGATGAAATGTCCCCTGGAAACCCTTCCAACTCTGTTATTCTATGAACAATCAAAGTTCATTGTGACTGGCTGGTACCCCTCAAATTGGCAACACTGATTGAACTGGGCACTCTTTCAATTGGTTACTTGATTTAGGGGCTGGTCATTTTATGAAATCAAGAATTGGAGCTCATTGGACCTCAGAAACGTTCTTTTCTAACTCCCACATTTTATCGATGAAGAAACCAAGAGCTGGAGAAGTTAAGAAAATTGCTCAAGGACGTATAGGTAGTAGAGATCAGAGGTGGGATTAGAACCCAGATCTCTATTTCCGGAGCCATAGCTCTCTCTATTCCATCTAACTAAACGGGAAAATCAGTAAGTGGCTCAATATATTTGTGTAACTAGATATTGCCTTATGTATGTATTGGAACCCCTGCCTTAGACTAAGAAACTAAACTAAAGACCTTCCACTCAGAGAGGTTCCTTCTACCACAATGCATAAAAGTTTCCAAATGTACATAGATATAAAACTCAGAAATCATTTCTGGAGCCAAATCCCCATCTCCTCTTTCTGTGTTCCTTAATGTGATACTGGAATCAACATTGCAAATTGTGTAAGCAGCACCCTGGATATCTGTTAACTATAAACTTGAGTGGTGGGAAGGTGGTAGTTGAATGACTTACATCCTTGTTTACAGATGGGTTGCTTCAAAGCCAAAAAGCTTTCCCCTAGGTAATCATTAACCCAGAAGGCATTTTAACTTCTTCCTTTTCCAAGTCTACAAAGTAAATGCCAGAAACAAACACAGTAATTGCCAGAGCCAAGATTTGAACCCAAGTTTTCTGCCTCCCTATCTTGTGTTCTTTCCAGGACAAAAAAAAAAATCTTATTTGCCTTATCATGAAATCCCTTCTCTAATTTCCAGTGTTTGGCAAGTAATAAATGGCAACAGGTTTCAAGAAAGGAAGAAAGACAGTGTAGAGCTGAACTGTTTCACTAAGGAGTCAAGGTTGGAAAGGGAGGAGAATTTAGTGAGAGCGAGGGTGATGACTTGAGAAGGACCTGAAGGGTGGAGGGTTTGGAGGTCATAGTGAGGGTGAAGAGTATGATCAGCAGTAGTAAGTCATAGGGAGAGATGGAATGATTTAAGATTATGATCAGAAAGAACAAGTTCAGAGCCCTGTAGCATGGAAACTCAAAATGAGTCAATAGTGTGATACGATGCCAAACAACTAAGGTGCTCTAAGGTCAGTGTCCTGAATGAGGGAGGTGATAATCCTGTGGTTATTTTACTCAGGGATATTGTGTTATGTTCTAGGTATTTTATATCATGAGGGACATTGATAATGCAGAGATTGTCCTAGGTTAGGCAAACATGAAGGCAAAGGATCTTCAGATTATATCACACGAGGGTCATTTGAAGGAATTGTGTATTTTTACCCTGGAGAAAGGTGGGAAGTGAGGACTGGAAAGGTGGGAATCATCTGAGCCTCAGTGTTCAACATTTAATAAACGTTTATTAAATGTCCCACATACTTTTAATAAGTGTTTGTAGGATGTAGAGCACTATGTCAGAGCACTGGAAGAAATAGAAATATAATTAAGACGCAGTCTCTGCTTTCATGGAGTTTCTAATCTAGTAGGGAGATAAAATTGTTGTTGTTGTTGCTGTTGTTGAGTCATGTCTGACTTTGTGACCCCATTTGGGATTTTTTTGGCAAAGATAGTGGAGAGGTTTGCCATTTCCTTCTCTAGTGCGTTTTACAGATAAGGAACTAAGGCAAACAGGTTAACTGACTTGCCCAGGGTCACACAGCTAGTAAGTATCTGAGGGCAGATGTGAACTCAAGAAGATGAGTCTTCCAACTTAAAGCCCAGCACTCTATCCACTTTGCCATCTACCTGACCAGATAAAACATGTTGTTGTTCAGTTGTTCAGGCATGTCCAACCCTTTTTGACCCTGGGGATCATATCAAACCAATGCTGTTAATGGGGTTTTATTGGCAAAGATACTGGAGTGTTTTGTCACTTCCTTCTCCAGTGGAGTAAGGCAAACAGAGGTGAAGTGACCTGTCCAGTGTCACACAGCTACTAAGTGTCTTGAAGTTGGATTTGAACTCAAGTCTTCCTGACTTCAGGTCCAGCACTCTACCCACTGAACCACCTCGCTGCCTCCTAGATAAAATATAAACATTTAAATATGATACAAATGAAAAGATATGACAGGTGAATGTGATGAGTAGTAAGTAATATAAAAGAACAGATGAAGAAAAATCACTTCTGGTGGCTTTATAATCTGCTGCCAGGGAATGGCCACCTCCTCCCCGGTAAGGAAAAGCAGTCTCAGAGGCCTTCCCTGGTTTCTCAGTTGATGAGCAGAAAGATGTCCCTTGGCTTTGACAGCTGACTCAGGTAGCTGACAAAGATCCTCTTTGTCAAGTTAAAAAGTAGCCCCTTCATCTCTTATGGTCTTCAAGAAAAACTCCAGTGCTGAGAATCCCTTCCCCCAAGGCAATTACTACATCATCTTAGAAACAAGAACATAGAAAACTTCATTACTACAAAAAAGTCAATTTTGACACTGGCCTTTTCTCTTTCTAAGCCATAGAGCTTTTCGAGGAGTGAATCCTAAATGCAGCTCAGAAAGAAACAAATCCCTTTTCCCTCTCTGATATCATGTTAATCTCAACTGTTCTCTTTTGTTCTGTTGTACCTACAGGATATATGGGACTCTAATGTACTATAAGGTTCCAGTCTCACTCAGGACAGCAGTCAGACAGTGTATTAAGGAGTCAAGAATGTTTTAAAGAATGATTTTCCAAAAAAGTAAACAAAACTGGATCTTAGAAAAACCACAAGAGATCAGCTAGTCCTGCTCAGCGAGTCTGAGCAAAGCTATAGTATATCCATCCAAGACAGCTGCCTTATCTTTCCTATCCTTTGTGAAAAAGAAGGAATTTCTACAAGACCAGTCCTACCCTCTACTTGCTTAATAGGTTCAATTCTATGTCTCTGCACATCAGAAAAAGAGGGGCATGGCAATGGCTTTCAACTGTTGTGACCTTCAGACTTAGCACCCTCTCAATCCATCAGGCCATGACCCTGGGCACCACTCCTGACAACAATGAAAATCTGAATTGACCATGCATCAATCAATCAATCAATCAATCAATAAGCATGTGTTAAATGCCAACTATGGGCTAGGTGTGGAAGAGGCAAGTATAAATAAAGAAATAATTCCTGCTAATAAGGATCCGATTTCTAATAAGTGGTGCATATTGTATATTTATAGGGCAGCGAGGAGGCACAGTGGATAGAGCAACAGGCCTGGAGTCAGAAAGATCTGAGTAAAGACACTTACTAGTTGTGTGACCTTGGGCAAATCACTTAACCCCGTTTGCCTCACTTTCCTCACCCATAAAAAGAGCTGGAAAAGAATATAGCAAACCACTCTGGTATCTTAGCCAAGAAAATACCAAATGGGGTCATGAAGAGTGGGACGTGACTAAAATTACTAAACAATAACAGATTGTAAATTTATACACACACACACATACTTATATATAGCACCAACACAACATGAGTTAATACAAATATGTACAAAGTAATTAAATATAAGATAGTTGGGAGGAGAGTCCTAGAGGCTGGGGAAGTCAGAAAAGTTTTCATGCAGAAGATGATGCTTGAACTCTACTTAAAGGAAGAGAGGGATTCTGGCAGGGGATAGGGAAGGAAATGCAAAGGCAGGGAGATGAAACGTGAAGTAAATGTTGGGTGTGAAGATCCTATGATTGCACAGTTTGAAATTGCTATCCAATATGACTGGAAAGACAGTTTGGGGCCAGGTTATTCAGGGCTTTAAAAGCTAAACAGAAGACTTTTTATTTGCTCCTTGAGTCATTTGGAAGCTGCTGGAGTTGATTGTGTAGGGAAGTCGCATGATCTGTGCTTAAGGGAAATCATACTAGCAGCACCCTGGAGGATGGATTGGAGTAGAGTGAGACCAGAAGAAGGGAGGTTTAGGAAGCCTTTGCAATAATCTGAGTGAGAAGTCATGAAAGCCTGAACTAAGGTGATAGCTGTGTGAAAAGAGAGAAGGAGTCAGATGCAGGAGATGTCATGAAAGTAAAAATGAAAAGATTTAGCAATTGGTTGGATATATGGGGTGAGGAAGAGTAGGGAGTCAAGGATAATGCTGAAGTTATGAACCTGGGAAACTGGAAGGATTATTTCTTTGCACAAATAAGGAAGTTTGGAAGGAAAGAGGGTTTGGGAGAAAAGATAATGAATTAGATTTTGGACAGGTTGAGTTTAAGATGTCTCCAGGCCATCCAGTGTGAAATATCCAATAGGTAGGTTTTAAGGAGAGAATAAAGGTCAGAGAAGAGACTGGGACTGGATACATCGATCTGGAAGTCATCCCCATAATTAAACCCATGGGAACTGATGAAGTTACCAAGGGAGAATTAGTATAGAGGGAGAAGGGAAGGATGATGAGCCAGCAAAAGAGAATAAGGAGTAGTCAGACAGGTAGTGACCCAGTTGGCACACCACATGGAGACCAAGCTCCATTATCCATGGCTGAGGGTATTTTTGATTCATCATTATTACTATTGTCTGTGGCAGGAAGGAAATAAACATTTATATAATTCTTACTCTGTGCCAGACTCTGTGCTAAGTGATTCACAAATAGTAACTCATTTTATACTCACAACAACCCTGGGAGGTAGGTACAATCACTACTCCCACTTTACTGTTGAGGAAACTGAGGCAGGCAGAAGTTAAGTGACTTGCCTAGGGACACACAACTAATAAGTGTCTGAGGCTGTATTTGAACTCAGGTCTTCTTGTCTCCAGGCACAGCATCTACTGTGCTATCTAGCTGAATGAGATCAGAACTAGGTCCCCTTGTTGGAAGAGGGCTACTTTGTTCCATGGTGCTGCTGATTTTTACATATGTAATAACTCTCTGTGTTTGTACATTATCTCTCTACTACACCACATGCTCCATGAGGGCAGAAACCAACTCTTATCTAAATTTTGTATTTCCCCCTGGCTGAGCCTACTGCTCTGTATACAGTAGATGTTTAATAATTTTCTTAAATGAATCTTGTTTGATAGCAGAGAAGAAAATAATAAGTTTAATTTTAGAGAGTCATCTCCCAGAGTTTGGATATAAACCTGGAAGTCAATAATATGAAAATGGAGAATATTACTTTTCTCCTGGTTAGGATAAATTTTAACCAAAGCATAGTACAGGAGTTAAGCAATCTCTTTGAAGGTGAATGTGACCTAAAAGGACTCTTGGAATCAAGTTTCCTACAAACATACAGGATGTTAAATTGTTGTTTTTTTATGTTAAAAAAAATGAATCATTGAAACTTTTTCTTTCCTTTGAGGGTCTAAGAGAGAAATGTGGCTGTCAATTCCCTTTTGCTGCCTCTGAATCACAGAGTGTCAGACTTGGAAGAGATCTCAGAGAGCATCTGGTCCAAACCCATCTGAAGTGGAAACCCTACTCTGGTTTTCTTGGTAGAGGCTCAGCCAGGCCCTCCGCAGGTGTTACATAAAGAAGTTAGTGCCTGGTCATACACTCCTAGCAAATAAGTCTCTATAAACCTTGTTATGTTCTGTTTAAACATTCTTGAAAATTGCCTAGATCTGGAAGGGCCTGTTCAATCTGTTCTGAGGCTCTCTCCCCACCCCCAATCCCCGAGGGTTTCTAGATTTAAAGGTCTTTGAAAACCTGGGAACAAAGCTATCGGGCTCAGAGCCATGCATAGAGACCTAGGAGCTAGAGAGCTCAGTGTTAGGGGAAAAATGCCCCAGGGTCTGAAAAGGAAGCTTGGTTTTTAAAAGAGTCTTAGCCATCCTAGCTCGCACAACTTCCTATCAGCTGGAGGAATATAGAATGCTTAAAACTCTATTATAAAAATAACAAGCCAGATTTCTTTAGAGCTCAAGGATTTATAGAACATTTTGCCTACAACATTAATACATGAGGAAATGAGGGTCTGATTTGTACTGTGTCTCAAAGCCTTGGAGGCTTGTTGCTGGACACAGATAAATAATAAAGGCAAGAATGTGGGCTGGGAAGAAGATAATAATTTTGTCCTCTCAGCTTAGCTTTCATGCTAGCTCATATTTATTTGCATGGCAAGACTCAAAGGATTTGGGGAAGGTATGGTGGTGGTGAGGAAAACTATAGTGCTTCAAACTCAAGACAGTTCTTTTCAGATTGCTAGAAGGTAGCTTCTAAAATATTTGAAAGGGAATGCAATTTGGCAATCAGGAACTTATGGGAGCTCAAGGAGACTTTCTAACTTTAAGTCGGATACAGAACTGGGATCAGCAGAGATGCTGATCCTGCAAGGAAGATGAAATGAGTTAAAACAACAGCTTTCTGACTCGAAGTAGCTGGTTGGCTATAGTGTGCTCCAAAAAAAGTTTGGCCTTTGGAGGATAGGATAGCCTTTAATGAGAGATGCAATTACTTATGCAGAGACAGAAATATAAAGACATCACCAGAAGACATTAGTGGCCTTACCACATTAGAGAGAATCATTCTTCTACCTGTGTGCCCTAGACATGTCTAGTCCTGACATGTATGCCCCTTTATACATGTGGCCTGAACAAATGTTCCCTATGTGTACTCTCTATGTGTGATTTCTATGTGAATTTATTTTTCCTTTTGATGGTATATGTATTTATGAGGGTGAGGATTTGGAGAAGGGTGAGGGTGGATATAGTAGTAAGCAGAGAAATGGTCTATTGCTATTTTTCTTACTAAACTAATTTAGAAATGTCTTTGCTTTGGACTATTTTCATCTTCATGCTGGCTAGCAAACACATTGGTGAGGGCTTATGAGCAGTGGTTTCACATGAATAACCCATACAATATTTCAAACCTAACACAGCTCTTTGGGGCTTCCACAAGAATGAAGAAATTTCCTAATCACTACACAGAGGCTAAACAACATGCCCAAAGTCATCATAGCTAATCAGTTGAACCTAGAATCTTCTGACTCTAATCCAGTACTCATATCTCTACACAGCAATTTTTCTGTTTCTTTGTGAAACAGAAATGGTGGGAAGGAACATTTAGAAAAGGTTTTCAGAGAGGGGATGTTGCTTATTTCATGTCTCTTCCTCCCCCCTCCCCAATTTAACACTTCCTTTCCTCCCCTCCCATTAGATTGGAACAAGGGAAATCAGGAGGCAAGGGAGGAGAGGGAAGATCAGAAAAGGTACTAGAGAGTAGATTGGCTGTTTATGATGATATAGGACTATATATGTATGGCCTGGGCTAAGTGAAATGACTTGTTCAGGATAACACAGCAAGTTAGTGGCAGAATCAGGACTAGAAACGAGGCTACCTGACTCAGTCTTCTGGGACAGCCTGGCATTATATCTAGAGGAAGGAAAACCTGGGTTCAAATCCTCTCTCTGGGAGTTTCTAACCATGTGACCAAAGTTACTTAACAATTCTAAACCTTATTGTCTTAACCTGTAAAATGTGGATGTTAACAATGAGGCTCAAATGGGCTTTCTGCTGCTTTTTGAATAAGGTTCCCTAATTTTAAAGGCAGGCCAATTGGACATCTTATCACTTGCAACTGCTAAAGGAATGGCTAGTGTTGTTATAAGAGACAAAGGTCCTCAACCCTAAATAAATAATACATAACAAATAAATTGTGAAAATGGTAGTGCCGCTGCTGCTTTATGTTATCCATTAACAGATTTCTCTGAATCTCTCAATGTAAGGGACTGCTGTGGAATCTGTTTATCATTCTAACTACCTTTGCTTATTTTCCTACAAACAGAAATTTTGGCAAATGACACCACAGGATGACCTTAAAGCCTGAAGCCCAAACTCAATCACACTGACATCTAGTGGTCATCAGGCTCCTGCAAGATGGAAACAAATATGAAACAACATGAACCATAAGAAACCTCAGCACACTTGTGTAGACTAAACTGGCTTTTGGAAAGAAGGCCTTGGAAAAGTTAACAACAGAACTGTAATTTGAACCCAGAACTTGTGGCATCTAAACCACATGATGTTCCATTGTGCTATACAGTTCTAAGGAGCTAGAAAACAATAACGCTAACTAGATAACTAATGATCAAATTAAAGGGGAAGATGAGGCATCATGTCACATCTCTTTTTCAGCTTTGTCTTTCTAACCCTTCTCTTCTCGTCTTTGAAGCTGAAGTACATTTTTAGTAGCTCCTACACTTAGTACTTCAGGATGTCACAGCTGAAAGGACCTATAATTTAGAGCATTCTCCCAGATATTCTCTCCTTATTTAGTTTCTGGAGCACTGTTCTCTCCTAGTTCTCCTCCTACCCTCCTCACTGCTTGGTAGCCTCCTTTTCTAGATCACATGATTTGATGATAAGGAGGAAAGCACTAACGGGGGGAAATCAGGAAAGGCATATCTATCATCTTAACACGAATGTCCTCTAGGACTCTATCCTGGGTCTTCTTTCCTCACTACATCCTTTCTCTGGTACCAGATCTCACCTGTTCCTATGGGTCCATTTTCATCTCTAAGAGATGAGTCTCAAATCTCTGTATATTCAGCCTGCATTTCTCTCCTGAGCTCCAGTTCCACATCAGCAGGTACTTGTTGGACACCGCTGCTTGCATGTCATGTAGAGATCACAAACTCAATATGTCTAAAATGGAACTCATTAACTTCTCTACACTTACCTCTTCTCTATGCTTTTGTTAAGATTACTATGACCTCTCAGTTCCCTTGGCTTATAACTTTAGGGTCATCCTTTACTTTCCTCTCTCCCTACTTGCAGCCAATCAGCCAATGAGTGACAAAGAGTCTGCCTCTCCTCACATGACTATGTCCATTGTTCAGGCATTTATCACTTACTACCTGAAATATGGCATTAGCTTCCAAATTGGTCTATCTGCCTTATGTCTCTCCCCGCTCCAATCTAACTTCCCTTCACGTAGCTGAAAAAAATAATCTTTCTGAGGCACAGTTGTAACCTTGTCACTTCTCTGCTCAAAGATCTTGACAGGCTCTAGATTGTCTTTAGGGTAAAATTCCAACTCCTACACCTGAAATTGAAAGCTCTCCATAGTCATGGTCTGGCTGCAATTTGCCTTTCAAAACTTCTTGGACCAGACAGCCTTTTACTCACCCTCTGATCTAAGCAAATTGGCAAATTAGCTATTTATTCTATGAACTTGGCAACTGTCGCCCATCTCCATGCCTTCTTACAGGCTCCATGCCTGCAATATATTTTCTTGTCACCTCTGCCTCTTAAAATCCTTACCTTCCTTCAAAGACCAGTTCAAGTGACACCAAGTTAAGTGAAGCTTCTTTCTGAGCCACACAGTTATTAGGGGTGTCTCCCTCCTCAAATTACATTGTATTTATTTATCTTCATGCTTGTTGCATTGCCCCAGGGACCTAAGAACATAGAACAGAATGTAATGTCAAAGATGGGAGGGACCTTAGAAATCACCTAGTATTTGTTTATTAGCACATATTCTCTTTCTATTTATTCAGTATATACTTATATATGAGCTTGGTGTTTCGCCCATTAGAATGTAAAATCCTTGTTAAGTAAGGATGGTTTTAGCTTTTGTATTTGTATTCCCAGCACCTAGTATAGTACTAGGCACAGAATAGTCATTGATATTTTCTGGATAACCCAATATCCTCAATTTACAGGTGAAGAAATCCACAGAGATGATGTGATTTGGCTAAGGTCATGCAAGTAATCAGTAATGTCATTTTACCTTTTATGAAGGTAAAATATTATACATTATTAAAACTGTTAATCTACCCTATGGTGTGCCGGTTGGGCCGTGCACTCTCCTTCTAACAGGAGCAGGCTGCCAAGGTCATACTTACCAGTCTTCGGAGCCCACCGGATACACATAGAGACGAGCCGATCAGGAGGTGCAAACACTCGAACTTTATTCAGAGGCCATCACAGCAAGGCCAAGCAGAAAGCAAGAGCAGGAGCAAGAGCAAGAGAGAGCAAGCTCCAACCCCTACCACCCTTATATACCTTCCTAGCCCCTCCTCCTCAGCCCACCTACCAGTGAATGATTGTAGGATCAGATACCGGAAGGGGATGTCTGGGGTTAGCACTGCACCAAGGGAGAGGATGTGACAAAGGAAGCTAGGCCTGGATACCGGAAGGAGACGTCTGGGGTTAGCGCCGCACCTAGGGAGAGGGCTAGACAAAGGGAGCTCGTTCTCTGCCATCCCACTCCCACGTGGCACAGCCCCCTGCCCCAGGAGCACATGCTCCGGCTACTTCCCTGTATCCTGTTCCTATCCCGGTTCACCACAACTCCACATAGCACAGCCCCCTGCCTCGGGAGCGTGAGATCCGGTTATTTCCCCGCATCCAGTTCCTATCCCAGTTCACCACAACTCCACATGGCACAGCCCCCTGCTTCGGGAGCGTAAGCTCCAGTTACTTCCTAATATCTTGTCCCTGCCCCATCTTGCCACAACCTCTACGTGGCACGTAGCCAACATCAGACAATCCCTCACACCATGGGAAACCAATAGAGTAAACATAAAGATAGTTTATTCTCAGTTGTGTTCTCCTTGACTTCAGACGTCTACGGAGGCTATAGAGAGTTACATTTTCTAAGAGGTCAGTGGTAGCACATACAGAGTATACAGCTCCAGCAGTTTCTTTAACCACAGACTTGGAAGTCATGTCGGTCAGGATTGGCTTTACTTGGATTTATTAGCTCCCCGTTCATCACAGCTGATTCTGAGACCTAATAATCAATTCTGAATGTCCAACCAAAGGGTATAGAGATGACAACATTCTCAATAACTTTGGCTTGAGGCAGGTCTTAGGGACTGTGGCTATTGGCACCTGGACCAGCCTTTTCAATAAAATTACCCACAATAGATGAAATTCATAGAATTATAGACTGCTAAAGCTAGAAAAGACTACAGAGTCCATATAGTTCAACCCCCTCATTTTATAGATGGGGATACTGGGGTTCAGAGAGGATAACATCAACAGTGACAAGAATAACAACAATAACAAATAACAAAAAGACATTTCACAGAGCAACAGTAATGGCTGACAATAAGCACATACCACCGGATTTATTTGTTTTTTTTTTTTTAAGTGAACATTTGGGGCATCTAGGTGATGCAGTGGATAGAGCACCAGCCATGGAGTCATGAGAACCTGAATTCAAATCTGGCCTCAGACACTTGACACTTACTAGCTGTGTGACCCTGGGCAAGTCACTTAACCCCATTGACTGGCCAAAAAAAAAAAAGGTGAACATTTATTGAATACATAGCCATCAAAGCTACAATTCATCAAACTAAATTCAAATTTAATGGAGTAATTTTAAAAATTAAACACTAAACTTTATTTTAAAAATTAGGCACAGAATGCCAATTTTAGAGGAAATAAAATCTGCCTGTGTCCCATATACACGTCACCCCCTGTACCTCCCAAGTCAAGCAGAACAAGTCTTATCCTCCTTCAGCCTGGCATCCATGCACCCTCCTCCCTCCCTCATAGCACTGATACTACAAGGACTTGGATTCATATTTACAGGGAAATGCTTGGATGAATCACTTGTCTTGGCTCAGTATGCTCTTTCCTCATCAGTGAGTCCAACTTGTTAGTAATAAATTAACTCAATTCTAAAAATTCGGTTATTACCATGTTAAAAGAAACCCAGGCAAACAATAGCATGGGCTGAGGAAAAACAACAACAAATAAAAACCTGTTTATTTGGAATAGAAATGTGAATTCAAAACAACAGAAACAGTCTTACATCCATTCCTGAAATGAGTACCCTGTGATTCTCCTCATCCTTGACACACACAGTCTAGAAAACCATGAGGTTCCTTTTTTGCAAACTGGGGAAAACAAGGCAAAGACTCTGTAGCCTTGGGCATTCCTGCAGAGAGTTGGGTTGTCAACCTAGTGATACACGGTTATGATCCAACTGATTGTCTGCTTCTGTTTACTCTTTTTTGGCCACTAGATACCCATGGCATCTGGTTGGTATTCTGTCAACTGTAGATCTCACGTATCCTCTACCCATTACTGGTAGATCTTGGCAGTTTTCACAGTTGCTGGGTGAGTTTCTCCTTGAAACTTAGCTAGCAGACCAACATCATGAATGTCCCTCATGCTTTCTCCTGACCTTCTCCTACTCCTCCCTTCCCCCTGCCCCATCCATCTCCTTCACATCGCTCAGCTTCCACTTCCTTTCCCACAGCTTCACTGTGACATCTCCCATGCCTCTGGCGTGAGAGTCACAGGAATATGAAGTCTTAACCTGGCTGCAATCAGTCAGATTCCACCTCATAGAAAGCATCATTTCTATTCAAATGTAATACTTGCTGCATTAAACATTGGGAAGTAGAGACTTGTCCTCATTCAACCACTGTCACACTCAATAACAACTCTTTTCTTCTCTAGGCTGTGGTTCCTAGGCTAGGTTCCTTCAACTCATTTTCATAAGGCAAAAACTTGAGGTCCTTCACTATCCTTGCCAGCTTTTACCTAGGACACCCTCCAAATAATCAAGACTCCTCTTAAAATATGGTGCCCAGAACTGAACACTGTGCTCTAGAAAGTGGTCTTACTGGGAGTAGCACCTCTCTGTCTGGGACACTGCCTCATTTAATTCAGCCTAAGATTGAATTGCCTTTCTTCATGGCTGTCATATCTTGCTATTAACTACTGGTACTGGGGGCTAGTGTTTCCAATAAGATTAATCACAATAGCTGACATTTTGTAGAATTATAGACAGCTAAAGCTAGAAAGAACTATAGAGACCACATAGTCCAATCCCCTCAATTTACAGATGAGTATACTGGGGTCTAGAGAAGATAATAATAATAACAACAATAATAATCAGAATATTGAATATACAATCCATTAAAAAGCCCAGAGGAACTGCTAGGCAGTCACAACTCCTTCATCTCGTATGTATACAGCAAAACTAGTTGAACATGTCTGTCATCTGTCATCACCATTCTATCCCCCCTAACCAAAGATTCTATTTCTTCTTTGATCCTCCTCTTTTACCCAATATAGTTTAAAACTGCCTTTTGGTCATCCTTTAACTCTCCTTGCCAAAAACCTCATTCTAAGCTTTAGTTGTCTTGACATTTCTTTTAAGACTGTGCCATGCTTTTGCATTATCCTTATGACAAATTGAGAATTTTTAGGTGCTCTGCATTTGGTACAGAGAGCTCTACTATATATAGTAAAGGCATTGCTAGCCAACATTGTGGGGAATCTCCAGGAATTCCCTAGTTCTTTCTAAGGTCTTGGTATAGACTGGGGAGGGGTCCTTTTTTCTGTGTAAGGGCTATGTTGCCCCTACCTCTACCTTATTTCTCAAACCTGGAAATACAGTCTGAGCCTTTCAGCCCCACCACAGCCCTTGGAGTAGGGGATCCCCAAATGCAATACCACAATGAACACTGTTTAGGGCATTAATGCATATAGTTTGATTCCTTTATTTACTATTATGATTAGCTGTCTTGAGTTAGACCAAGCTTTCGTGAGCAAACTCCATTGAAATACAGTAGGGACTGAAATAGGGGTACAATTTTTCTATTAGGATGGGGACTGAACCATAAGAAATCTAATTGGATATATTCACACACATTAAATTCTTAAACTAGCAACAGGAGTGTTGCAACTCACAAAAGAGGAGAGAAAGGGAAAAGAAGTAAGCAGCTCTCTGCAAGCTAGAGAGAACTCAGGGTTACCCCCAGAGGGCCTTCTATTATAGGGTAGAATGGATAGTTTCTGGGGATGAGTGCATGACTAGCAGAGCTTGGACCTGATTAGGAATCAGAATCAGGCAACTGGCCAGAAATATCCTCTAGTGATTAAAGACATAACCCAAAAATGGGTAGCCCTTCTTACTCAATCCAGAGAGGCCCAGACCATTCATAGGCTATGATATACTTCAAATATTCTTCATAAAACAACTAGATAAGTATAATGTTAACTTAAGATCTACTGTCCAGCACAGAAAAAAATGTTATATTTTTAATCCTTATGGTCACTGATGCATGGGATCCCATGAATCTTGGTAGAAAGGACCCGGGAAAGATTGGTGGGGTAAGAGCTAGTTTCTTAGGGGCCTATTTCTTGTTACTAGTTCCACAGGCATGATATTCTGGAAAATCAATGCTAGATCCACATCTTGAATGTATCTGAGATACCAATGCCCTATCACATCTCACTGCAGCAAAATATCACTTGGCCTTTGTGGGTGTGCTAATTCAGTATAGTCCCCAAAATGAGCAGCTTTGACTTCTGAACCTAAACCTCCTTGTCCTTCTGGAACAGCATTTAGCAGACATCAAGTCTGGCTCTAATTTTTTAGTGAGGTCAGTCCAGTCTAGATTAGCCTCTATTTTACTTGTGGTGCCTCATAAATATGGGGTTCACCTGGGGTCAAATGGGGCCAATTTTGGTTACCTCCAAGGACTCTGTTTATATTCTTTGTTTCTCCTACTCTGACCAGATCAATTCAATGCTCCCATGCAGTGCTCTAGTAACTATCCGCATTTTCCTGAACCAGCCACCCTCTACTCCTAGAGGGCTTGATGCTATGAGCTTGTTAGGGGCAAAGGGCACTTCCCTAGGTAAGTGAACATCTTCCCAACCCCAAAGTAAATGTAATTGTTCATAGTGGCTCCCCTCTGGCTTTACCGAATTGTTTTCAGTGTGTCCATGGACTATATCCATATCTCTTTTGGCACTAAATCATTGGTTGAGGGGAGGGTGTTGTATTTCCCAGCTGTATCCATGCACCTTCCACATCCCAATCTTTCCTTTCTCAGACTGCCTCAAATTGGTTAGTAAGTCTTAGGTAGAGGGACAGGGTTCTATCACTAATCTCTAAATACCCTCTTTTCTGAATATCTTTTGGTAGACTTCTCAGAGTCAGGAAGTTCATTCAATTTAGAAGAAGGAAAAAAAGATTTTCTAGGCAAAGTTACAGTATAAGCAGGGTGGAGAGGGAATTCTTGCTCTGCTTAAGGGATTCTATTGTTTTCAAGATTTCAAAAGAAACAGTGGGTGATCTAATTGTCAGTAATTCTAATCTGTTCATTAAAGCTAATCTGTTTCTCTTTGGCAGAACTTTATTGGTACAGTTCCAGTATGGATTTAGACATGATGAAGCAACAATGTAAAAAGAAAAGAAAAAACCCCCAGGGTTTAACTGTAAGAACCTAGCAAGGGTTTTTAGCCTCTTTTTTTTTTCTTTTGGGATCGTAGACTCCTTTGGCAAATAAAAAATTAAAAAAACAAAAACAAAAGAACCCCTGAGGGAATGCTCCAATATTTGCCTAATTTATTACTGAGGACTTTCAGATCTGTGTGTGTGTCCATCTTCTTGTCATTTGTTGTTTGATCAAAGTATGAATTTCTGATGTTATTTGTGTCAGCTATGTGGGCCCAGAGAAGCTGATAATGTCAATGGATTGATGCTCCTAATGAGAAAGCAACTTCTAGTTCCTCTCCAAGGAACAGGCTCAGTTCCTTTCCAAATGTCCCAGGGTCCAGCCTTTAGGCTCAGACATGAAGGTATCCAGGGAAAGATGTGAGATTCCCAGCAAGTGCTTATTGAAAGGACACACAATAACAACAACAACAGACAAACCATGCAATAAATGAGGTAATGAAAATAATGACAAGAGGAGAGGGTAGATTCTACAAGAAAAATAACATTGCATGTGCATTCCATTGATTTGCAGGCTTAACCATACGTTTCCTGGCTCCATCAGGTGAGGAGGAGATAATATGTATAGAAATATGTGTGTAAAAAATAGAGATAAGAAAGTGGAGGTGGTATCATATTGGCTAATATGACAAAACAGGAAAATGATAAATATTAAATAAAATGAGAAACTGTGGGAAAATGGGAACACTAATGCATTGTTGGTGGACTTGTGAACTGATCCAACCATTCTGGAGAGCAATTTGGAACTAAGCCCGAAGGGCTATAAAACTGCGCATACCCTTTGACCCAGCAACGCCACTTCTAGGTCATATCCCAAAGAGATCATAAATATAGAAAAAGGACCCACATGCATTAAAAATATTTATAGCAGCTCTTTTTGTGGTAGCTAAGAATTGGAAATTGAGGGGATGCCCATCAACTGGGGAATGGCTGAACAAGTCATGATATATGAATGTAATGGAATATTATTGTGCTATAAGAAGCGATGAGCAGGCAGACTTCAGAAAAACCTGGAAAGACTTATATGAACTGATGCTGAGTGAAGTGAGCAGAACCAGAAGAACATTGTATACAATAACAGCCACATTATGCAATGACTAACTTTCATAGACTTGGCTCTTCTCAGCAATGCAAGGATCTAAAGTAACTCCAAAAGACTCAAGATGGAAAATGCTATTCACATCCAGAGAAAGAACTATGGAGTCTGAATGCAATTGAAGACTCAAAAACTTATGGAAGTGAACGTTGAAAGCTAAAAATAAATAAATTAATTAAAAATAAAAAAAAGAAAAAAGAGGTAGGACAGAAGGAGGGAGAACTGGAGGGGAGAACTATTGGGAGAAAAAAAGGTGGTTTTTTGAGCTAAACTTTGAAGGAAATTGGGGATTCTAAGCTAGGCGGTGCAGTGCATAGAGTCCAGGCCTGGAGTCAGGAAGACTCATCTTACTGAGTTCAAATCTGGTCTCAGACACTTACCAGCTGTGTGACTGTGGTCAGGTCACTTAACCTTGTGTGCTTCAGTTCCTCATCTGCAAAATGAGTGGGAGAAAGAAAGGGCAAACCACTCCAATATCTCTGCCAAGAAAACCCCAAATGGGGGACATGACTGAAACAACTGAACTGAAAGGGATTCTAAGAGGTAGAAATGAGGATGGAGCATATTCCAGGCAAGAGATACCACCATCTTTGTAAATGCATGGAGTCAGGAGATAGAATTTAATATTTGAGAACCAGCAAAAAAAGTTAGTTTTGCTAGAGATGAATGAGTGAAGGTGAATAGTATATGAGTAGGCTAAAAGAGCAGAATAGGGCCTGGATGGGGTGTGAAGGTCTTTAAATATCAAACAGAGGAATCTGCATATGACCTCAGAGAAAATAGGGAGCAACTAGGGTTTATCGAACAGGGGGAGTGACTGTGCTTAAGCAATATCACTTTGACACTCTAAAAGAAGAATGATTTCTGATATAGCTACTTTTTCCTTTTCTCGCCATGAAAAATGGAAGATATTTCCTATTTTACTTTACTGTGCTGTCCCCAAGCCCAGAATCTATTCTCCCATCTCTACGTTCTGAAAGGCAGTATGCTGCTTTGAAAAGAGTACTGACACTGGAGTTGAGAGACCTGGGTTCGAATACCTACATTCAGACTTCTCTTGCGTCTGCCTTGAGTTACAAGTCCTAGTCTTTGAAGACGATTGACAGTGTTCACTATTTAGTGGCTATAAAGAGTTGTTTCACTCCCTCTCTCCCAGCTTGTGTCATCTGTGCTTGTATTTGGAGAAGCCACTAGATCTCCTCTCTCTTGCTATTGTTTCCTAGCATTTTCTTGAAGCTATTGTTTCAAGCTAAGTGGCACAGTGGGTAGAGTTCTGAGCCTAGAGTAAGCAAGACCTGAGTTCAAATCTGGCCTCAGATATTTACTAGCTATATGACCCTGGGCAAGTCACTTAACCTCTGTATTCCTCAGTTTTCTCAGCAATTCTATCCCATCTCTTCCAACAGATTGCTCTCTTGGTCATCCCCATTCTCTCACTTATTTTCAGTCTCTCACTCTCTACTGGCTCATTTCTTTCTGCCTACAAATATGCCTATGTCTCCCTTATCCTGAAAAACTCACATTTGATCCTTCCAGATCTGCTAGCCATCCATAATAGGTGCCTCCATTTTCTCTCCTCTCCTTCTCTTCTTAACCTATTATATTTTGACTTCTGAACTGATCATCAAAGCTACTAATGATGTCTTAGTTGCCAGATCCAAGGGCCTTTTCTCAATCCTTATTCTCCTTGACCTCTCTGCAGCCTTGGACACTGTTAATCACTCTCTCCTCTTGAATGGTTTCTTCTCTCTAGGTTTTTCCTGACACCACCCTTTCCTGGTTTTTCTCTTACCACTCCTTCTCTGTCTCCTTTGCTGGATCCTCCTCCAGATCACTCCCTCTAGCTATAGGTATCCCTCAGGATTCTGTCCTGGGCCATTCTCTCTTCTATATCTATACTACTTCACATGATAATCTCATCAGCAGCCTTGGATTTAATGATTATCTCTATGCTTATGATTCCCAAATCTACCTTTCCTGTCCCAGTCTCTCTGCTCACCTCCAATCAATCTCCTGATCCAAATGTTTTACAGATATCTTGAATAGAAAGTCAAGTAGACATCTTAAATTCAATACATATAAAACAGAATGCATTGTCTTTCCCTCTAAACCTACCCCCCTCTTACTGTAGAGAACAACACCATGACTCAGAGTATGTGTAAACAGCAATCGTTTCTGTTTTGGCCAGAAGCTCTGAGCGTCTTCCCCTCTCAGACTGATTTTTTTTTTTAATTAGGTAAAAGAGGCCCTTTTTGCCTCATTTCTTACCTAGTATTAATTACTAAATGGGCATTGCCTCAAACAAACTGAGACCTAGGAAAGACCTTAGATTAAAAAAGTCAAGGTCTCTCACTGCATCCCGGCTATCTCCAGTCATCTAGATCTATATCCGGCCACTGGATCCAGATGGCTCCAGAGGAGAGAGTGAGACTGGTGATTTTGCACATCACTTAAATCCAATTCACTTGCAAGTCAAGACAGCAACAACAAAAACAACAACAACAACAACCCAGTCCCTCAGGCTTAAAAGTTAGTGGTGCTGGATTCCTCACTATATCTCACCCTCCTCCCCATATCTAAGCTGTTGTCAAGACCTGCTGATTTCACCTTTGCAACATTTCTTGAATATGCCTTCTCTCCTCTGATGCTGCCGCTACTCTAGTGCAGGTCCTCATCACTTCACATCTTGATTACTGCAATAGCCTGCTGATGGGTCTGCCTGCCTCAAGTCTCTCCTTCCTTCAAACTATTCTCTATTCAGCTACTAAAGTGATTTTCCTAAGACTAGAGTCCAAACATGTAACGACCTTGCTCCCCACTTAATAAATTCCAGTGGCTTCCTATTGCTTCCAGGGCCAAACACAAAATGAACTTTTGGCATTCAAAGCCTTTTATAACCTAGACTCTTCCTATGTTTCCAGTCTTCTTACACTTTACTCCCTGACATGTACTGTTTTACCTAATGACACTGTTCTCCTGGATGTTTCACAAACAAGGCACTCCATCTCTCAGCTCTGGGCATTGTCTCTGACTGTCCCCTATGCCTGGAACACTCTCCCTCCTCCACTCCAACTACAACTTCCCTGGCTTCCTTTATGTCCCAACTAAAATCCTAATCCCTCTTAATTCCCTTTTTCCCCTCCTTGAATTATTTCCTAAGTATCCTGTGTATAAGGCAGAAGAACCCAACTTCAGAAGTAGGAAAAAGAGGGACACTCCTTTGAGCAGGCAAATGCTCAGCACCTAAAGAGTCCTTTCATTTTTAAGATGGAGGGTATGAGGTGCTCTTCAGGTGCTGAAGAGTTGGCATCATCTTTTGGGGAACAGGTGTTACCCAGGATAAATACTATGATTTACAGGGATAGTGCAATTCTCCACTGGGCTTGGGTAGGGAAAAAGTATGCCACCAGAATGGAAAAAAGGCATCTTTTGATTGGCTTATATGTTGACCCTTTTTGTATTATTTCTTGTGAAAATAAACTCATTTATATGTTTGATGCTTTGAGAGCCTGCATGTTTGTGAGAGGAACAGATGGCCACTCTTAGGGTTAGTGCCATACATTAACATTTACAAGTGCCATCTAGGGGTGCAAATAAACCAGACCTTGAAGGATTTACTTTCTTCTTTCCTTGTGAATTCCAGAGAATGAATCAGAGATATGAAAGGCATGCCAAAATCACCTAGGCCTTTCATGTTAGGAGGAAGCCCCTGATACAAGGTTTACACAACTAAAACACAGCTTAGTAGAATTTAAGATTGTAAAGGATGAAAATACAGAGAAATCCCTAAGGGATAAATTCAATGTCTCACTGAAGAGACTTATTCTAAAATATTACAATTAAAAAAAATCAGTTTCAGGAAACACCTATAGAGTAGCAATTTCAGTCACAAAGTAGATAACTATGTTAGCATGTGGTTATAAACTTTATCACCAGAGGTAAAATTATCCTAGCACACAGGAAGGGAACCCTCTAAAAACTTCAGAAAAAAAAAATCTAAGTTTTGCTTTTATCAAGATAAACAGAACAGAGCAAGAAATATTTCTGACAGTAATGTCCTCAAAGCCCATTTCATAGGGATCTCTCTCCACTGTCAGTGGGGCAGAGACTGGCATAATTATAATGGTAGTTCACTCTCACAGGACTGGTTATTGGAGGTATTATCACACTTTGATACTACTATTACAAGGCAGGTGAATCTTACATTAGGCAGATGTACACTAAATCCAATTAAAATGTCCCCAGACTGCCTTGAAGGATTCCTTTGGCAAAATGAAGAATCCATGCATAATATAAACAATCTTCTCACTAATTCTTTTATTCATTCATATCTATTTCATGATTGTCCCCTGTACACATAATCCTACAGCAGGTTCTGTGAAGAACACAAAACATTATTGGTCACCAATCGTGCCTTTCAGGAGGTTATAGTTTAATCTGTAAGACAAAACACTCACATGTAATGTGGCTGTTTCAAAGTGGCTTGTAGAGAGGTAAGGAGAGATGCCTCTAGAATCTCCCTCCCCTGCCCCCATCTCCATTCTTCTCCAAGGGAGACTTTAATTCCTGCCAGGACACGAAGCAAGAAGTTGGGTCAGAGGCTGGCCACTCTGCTCTCCTTAGAGAGAGGGCTTACTAGACTAGAATTATGTCTACCTGCACCCTTAAATGTTGTTAGTCTAGGGAAAGTATAAGATTTCAAGTTGCACTCCTGATTCCTATTCATTAGTGTGGTAGAAAGAGAGGCCCCAAGCTTTATATGCAAGGCTTGACTCCCTTTCCACCAAATATCAGTTCCGTAATGAAGACATATAGCAAATAGCAAAGAATCCATTTATCTAAGTAGATATCAAAACAGAAATCAAGGAAGATAACATGAGAATATATATCAGACAATACAGATGGAAGGAGCTCTCCCATTTGAGAGTGAGATATCTCAGTTCAATGAGAGGTCACCTGAAGGGATAATTCCCTAAAGTCTCAGTATAGCAAGATGTGGATAGTGACATGATAAAGACAGCCAGTTCTTGTCATTTCACCTTCTTCCCAGAGTCTTTCTCTTCCTTCAGCAACCTGAAGAAAGGTTGATATTGTGGATCTTCTCTCTCTAAGAGAGGAAGGCAAGAAGAAATACAGATTCTCTCTTCTATCATTTTCACCAATTCTGCCCTGCCCCTCATACAGGTACGGGACTTTGGGACTCAGGTTATACATACAATACTAATTAAGATATGACTAAATTTCCAGTGAGTGTCCAGTATAGAGAAGTGATATAAGAGTTTGTTTTATAAGCCTTGGGTTTTCTTAACTTAGGGCAGGACAGGATGCCATTTTGGTAGAGTTGAATTTAGTATCAAGAAGTCAGACTAGGGAAAGGGGGATCCAAGTGAACAGAACAAGAAAAGATCAGGCAGACTTAAAATAGGAATTCAGCTGAGATTGGCGCAGGGGTGCCAGGATTAGGTGGTGAAGTCACAGCTGGAAGTTGTGGAGTAAGGGTTGATTGGGGGAGTGGTAATGGAGAAGTACCCAAAATAAACAGTTTAGGTACTCAAAAGTTTGGTTCTACAAGATGGAAAATGAGGAGAAAACTGTGTTATTTGCTCTCAGTGTTATTTTGATCAAGTCAATTCCTCTCTCAGTCTCTGAAAAACGAGGACATTGGATTAGATGACCTCTGATCTCTGATCTCTGTTCTAGTTTTATCTCTCAGATTCTGTGATCCTAAGCTGTTTGTTCATTTAGTCAGGCAGTCAGTAAACATTTATGAAGTGCTTACTATATGCCAGGCACCAAGCTGTTAACTAGGGATATGAAGAAAGACAAAAATCATTCCTTGTTCTCTGAAAGCTCAGTATAAAGAAGGAGAAAACATGCAAACAACTATGTATAAATATGGATGAGAGAAATTGGAAATAATCAACAAAAGGAAGGCACTAGAATTGAGGATCTGGAAAAAACTTCCTTAGAAGGTAGGATTTTAGGCTCAGATTGTTAAAATCTAGCCAAATGCTGAGATTCTTAAAATCTAGCCACTGCTCAGATTCCTTAAGAACCTAGTCAAGGGCTCAGACCCTTAAAATCTAGGCAATAGCTCACTAACTCTCAGATTACTTAAGAGTCTGGCCTGTATGGCTGTTCTTTAATAAATCTTGTCTTTGGCTTAAAAAAAAAATAAAAGTAGGATTTTAGCTGGGACTTGAAGGAAGTCAGGGATGCTGGGAGGTAGAGATGAGAATGAAGACATCCAGTGAAAAGGCCCAGGCAGAAGATGGAATATCTTGTGCGAAGATCAGCAAGGGAGGTCAGAAGGTGGGAGGGGGGCTATGTTAGGAATGTTTTTTCTTTCACTAGAATGTAAGCTCCTTGAAGACAGGACTTTTTTTTTTTTTGTATTTCAGTATTCTCAGTACTTAGCAATTATTGCCTTATAGTAAGTGCTTACTAAGTGCTTGTCAATTCTTTGGTTGCCTGGCACATAGCAGGTAATACATACTTTTGATTATTGATTGGTACATACCGTAGGGGCAGCGAGGTGGCACAGTGGATAGGGTGCCCAGGCCTAGAGTCAGTCATCTTAGTGAGTTCAAATCTGGCCTCAGAAACTTATTGGCTGTGTGACCCCAGGCAAGAAAACCCCAAATGGGGTCATAAAGAGTAAAACAACTGAAAAATGACAACAAAATAACAGCAAAAACAACGCTCTGCCAAATCCAAGCCATACTTGCACTTTGGCATCAGAACTCCTACCCTTGGGACCCTAAGCTCTGATTGGCAAATTTGCTCCTAATCTAGCGTGGTCTATTTTTCTTGGCCTTCATCATACCCTTGCACTGGCACCCTCCCCTCTTCTTTCCCACTTTTCCCCTTTAGCTTCCATTTTTGTGTTGTTTTTTCTTATAATGTAACCTCCTGAAGGGCAAGTATTGCCTCATTTGCTTAGTGCAAGAGCAACACAATGCCTAATGCATAATAATTGCTTAAGTCACTTTTTAATTCATTCACCAACTCATTCACTTGTAGTTCAGTCACTCTGACTTCTCCTCACCCCATCCACAGTCATGGAGTTTTCTTGGCAAAGATACTAGAATGACTTGCCATTACCTTCTCCAGTGGATTAAAGCAGAGATTAAGTAACTTTCCCAGGGTCACACAGCAAGTAAGTGTCTGAAGCCCCATTGGAGCTAAGTCTTCCTGACTCCAGGCCCAGCATTCTATCTACTGAGCCACCTAGCTGCCTCCTAATTCATTCTTCCTTCCTTTCCAGTCAGATCTGATCTGAGGTTCATTTTTTATTTATGTCTGATTTATGGAGAGTTCATTGGAAACAGATTTTTCCAAAGAATTTTGGGGTTCTGGACCTAGCAAGCACAATCTCTTCCATGCAACATTCTTCTGCCCATATTAATTTCTCCCAGTTCTGTTCTCTCACTGTACTTTACCCTTATCTATTTACCCCACAGAAGCAGTTGTAATGAGAGGGAGATGTAAAATTTTAGAGTGGAACCAAAATAGGTAGTAGAAAGATACATGTGGGATTTGGAAGTAGGTGACCTGAGTTCAGAACTTGACTGTAACATTTTACCTTGTGTATGACCTGGGAAAAGTCACTTAAACTTTCTGGTCCTTATCTGTAAAACAAGGAGGTTGGCGCAGGTGGCATCTAAGGTTCCACCCAGCTCTAAATGAATGATTTCATGATCATCACAATTTGGTTTCTTGATTTTGTGTTGTTTTGTAATCCCTACTTGCTCTGTGTGTGTAAGCCTTACCTCCTCCACAAGATGGTTACTTCTTGGGGGAAGGAGCTGGGGTCATATTCTCTGCCTCTTGTAGGACAGACCAACCAATGAATAGGTGCTGGGCATTATTGAATAGAAATGTAAACTGAGAGAGGTGAGTGAAAGCCCAAAACTACATGTCCCAGAAACCTCAGGGTGTGGAAGGAAATGCCCTAGAAATAAGTTGGTTCCATAGCCAATGAGAACCAAGAGTCCATACCCTGGGCAGGAGATCAGGGAAGGAGGGTGAAACTCAACAGTAACTAGCTTCAGAGCTGTGTCTAGAAGCCAGTAAGTGCCTGAAGATCTGCTAATTCAGGCTGGGAAGAAGCCCTGGTCAGCCCTTGCCTGGCTTACCTGGTGGAAGTGTTGGAACTCACCACTTTAGTACAGGAACTGAAGACTGCCCCATCCCCCAGCTCCTGCCCACAGGAAGTTCCTCTTTGCTGGTAAGAGTGTTTTTTTCATCAACTCTCCCTGAAATTGTTACTTTCTCTTTAAGTCACTAGCCTTTTTCAGAGCTTTTCCTTCTGTCTCAGAGTGAAGCCTGGGTCAAGATCAGACCGAGAACACCTTGGCCATCAGTTGCCCCTGTTGGGCCGACTGTGCTGTTGGGATCCAAGTGAGATTGTGTTTGAGAGATTTCACCCTTACCAGCTTTAGATATTAGTTAACAAGGCTGTTCAGAGAGTGCCCACTCACGATGTAGATCAGGGATTCTTACCCTTCTTTAGGACGTGGACTCCTTCAGCGGTCTAGTGAAGCCTATGACCCCCTTTCTCAGAGTAATGTTTTTAAGTATGTAAAATAAAATACATAGGGTCACAAAAGAAACCAATTATATTGAAATATGTTTAGAATATAATGAACCCTAGAGAGTACATGGTACTTTGGTTGTGTACTCAACTGGTCTAACCCATGTTATCCTTAGTCCAGGTGTTCTTAACTTTTATTGCGTCATACCTTTTGGTAGTCTGGTGAAGTTTATAGATCCCGTTTTAGAATTTTTATTTTTTTTTTATTGCCTACATTCATACTTGAAGGAACATCTAAGTTTCAGTTAGAATTTAGTGAAAATAAATATGTAATTTTTTTCCCCATCTAAGGTCACAGAAATCTATCATATATGCAGTTTGGAAGAGTGGAAAATGCTGGATTTAGGTCAATACCTGGTTTGAATCCCATACCTGGACCTGGGTTTGAATCCTGGCCCTGCCATAGTGTGACCTTGAGCAAAAACTGGGACTCAGTTATTGGTAAAATGAAGGGCCATTAAGGTTTTTTCTAAATCTATGATTGGTGGTGCAGTGGATAGAGTGCTGGCTGTGAAGTCTGGAAGATTCATCTTCATGGGTTCAAATCTGGCCTCAGATACTTATTAGCTATGTGACCCTGGGCAAGTCACTTAACACTCTTGGTCTCAGTTTCCTCATCTATAAAATGAGATAGAGAAGGAAATGGCAAACCACTCCAGTATCTTTGCCAAGAAAACTCCAAATGGGGTCACAAAGAGTCAGATATGACTGAAAAAACAACTGAACAAATCTATGATCTTAGGATGTTCCACTCAATTACAACTTGTCTGTAACAAAAAGAAAATTATTTAGTTATAAATAGCATCATAATTACTTCAGTACTTAACAAGATTTGAGTTTATCACTGTGGGTATGCCCTCTGCCAAAGAAGATTGAAGTCCTTCCATGCTTTAATCACCAGTATTTAGGAGATGCTATGGCCAAAATGCCAGTCTTTTGGGGTTGAGATTTACATTGATTCTTTTCCCAAATTCAAATGCTAGATTTTTTTTCTACCTTTCATGATTAAAATTCAGAAAAAAAGCCATCTATATCCATAACTGTTTAGGCCCAATGTCTCTTTCTCTCCAACTCACTCTTTCCCCTTGAAATCTGACTTCTCCCTCTCCTAATTCCACTGAAACTACTTTGTCAATGATTGCCAACAACCTGCTTGCCAACCCAGTGTCCTTTGCTTCAGCCCTCATCCTTCTTGAACTCCACAGTGTTTGACACCATTAACTACCCCCATATCCTATGGGATATTCTTTCATCCTTTTGCTTAGAGTTGGAGTTCTTAACTTTTTTTGTGTCATGGATCCCTTTGGCAATCTGAAGGAGCCTATGGACCTCTTCTCCAAGTAACATTTTAAATACATAAAATAAAATCCATATGGTTACAAAGGAAACCAATTATATTCAAATGCAGTTATCAAAATATTTTTCCTATCCAAAATCATGGACCCTCTGAAATATATCCATGGATCTCTTGGGGTTCCATGGACCCTGAGGTTGAGAATCTTTGTCTTAGAGACCAAATTCTTGGGTCTCCTCTTTCTTTGATAATTGCTTCTTTTCTGTCTCCTTCACTAACTTCTCAAATTCTTCCCTTAAAGTGAGTGCTCCCCAAGCTTCTATCCTTAAGCCTCTTTTCTTCTGTCTTAAGATTTGACAACCTTGTTCACTTCCACAGTTGCAACTCCTAATTTTACAGAAATATTCACTAAGTCTACATCCTCTGGCCCTGTACTCTCTCTCAAGCTCCAGACTAGCATCTCCAACAGTCTTCTGAACCTCTATATTTAGATGTCTCAATGATTCTTTAAAGTCAAAATGTCCAAAGCCAAGCCTGCTCTTCCTTTTGACTTCACCTTTTGTTAATGGCAGCAGCATTCAACCAGTCTCCCATGTTTGACTGTTCTCTTTTTCCTTGACTTCTCAAGGAGAAGTCTCCTTGACTTCTCTAGTCAGTTACCAAGTCCTGGCAATTCTACCTTTTCAATATCTCTTTCATCCACCATGTCAAGTGAAGCCAACCAATATTTATTAATAAGCACCTTTCCTGTGCCAGGCAATGTTCTAAGCCCTGGGGATACAAAGAAAGGAAACCAAACCAAACCAAAAAACCCTGTCCCTGCTCTCAAGGATAATGGAAGAGATATCATGCAAATAACTATGTATAGACTACTTATGTTCAGTTTAGATTAGAGGTAATCATAGAGGGAAAAGCATTGGCATCAAGGGAGATTATGAATGGCCTCATCTCTATTACCACCATACTAACATGGATCCCTACTACCATGCATTTAGGTTTCTACAGTAGCTAAAGTTGTCTCTCCACTGACCCTCACCCCCCAATCTAATCCATCTTTCACAGTGATGCCAAACTAAGCTTCTTCATGCATAAATCTGATCCTTTCATTCCTCTGCTCAAAGTCTATTGGTGGCTACTTATTGTCTGAGTAAAGCTCAGATTTCTTAGACTGGCTATCAGTCTCCACCACTTGGTGCTATCCTTGTTTCATACACACTACCCTCCTAGTATTCTACCATCAAGTGAAACTATACTGCTTTGTTACAGGGAACATGGACATCAGAGAATACTTCGCAAGGATTGGCTATAATCATTCCAGTGAGAAGTCGGATTTGGAGACTTTAACTGAAGTGATGCTGCATCATATCCAAGCTGTGCCTTTTGAGAACTTGGACATTCACTGTGGAATACCCATATCATTGAGCTTAGAGGCTGCGTATGACAAGATTGTGAGGAGGAAGAGGGGTGGGTGGTGTCTAGAAGTCAATCATCTTCTCTTTTGGGTCTTGACCACAATGGGCTATGAGACTACAATTTTAGGGGGATATGTTTACAGTACCTTAAGGAGGCAGTATAGCACTATGATTCACCTGCTCCTAAAGGTCACAATAGGTGAGAGAGCCTATATAGTGGATGGTGCGTTTGGCAGGTCTCATCAAATATGGCAGCCAATGGAACTGGTTTCTGGAAAGGATCAACCTCAGCCTCCTTGCATCTTCCGCTTGAAAGAAGACAATGGAATCTGGTACTTGGACCAAATAAGACGGAAACAATTCATTCCAAACCCAGAATTTCAAAACTCCGATCTCTTGGAAAAAAATGAATTCCGTCATATCTACTCTTTTACTCTCCAGCCACGAACAATAGAAGAATTTGAATCTGCAAATATCTACCTTCAGACTTCTCCTAATTCTGTTTTTACAAGCAAGTCTTTCTGTTCTCTGCAGACAGTAGATGGAGTTTACTGTTTAGTTGGCTGGACTTTTAGTCACAGAAGATTCAATTACAAGGAAAACATGGATTTGATGGAGTTTAAGATTCTGGAACATGAAGATATTGAGAAGATCCTGAAGGATATATTCAATATCAGCCTTGAGAAAAAGCTCGTACCAAAGCATGGTGACAAATTTTTTACCATTTAGAAGGGAAAATCTATAGAGTAGCAATTGGGGTTAGGAAATAGATGCACCATGACAGTGAAGTTTTCAAAACATTATTTTATTGATAAATTTTGTATGTTACATTTTGAGGTTAAAAGACACTTTACAAAAAAAAAACAAACTAAAAAAAAAGCTTCCCTACCTTGACTTCCACAAAACAGTTAGGCAAAACTGCCTACTAGATTGGCAGTGAGGTTTCAGAAACCCCATTACCAAAAGTACATTGGAAAAACTTTTAGCCCCTGGAATATCAGAGCCTTTAATTATTAATTCCTGAAATTTAGATGGGCAGGAGAATCATATAATTTGGGAGTCAGAAGGAATCTCACTGGCCATCTAACCTAACTCATACATGAAAAGAATCTCTATTATAACATCTCTGACAGTAGTCCAATCTGTGCTTGAAGACCTCTGAGGATGGGGTAACTACGACCTCTTGAGGTAGCCGATTCCGCTTTCGAAGCCCTAAAGGGGTGAGGTCACTGTCCAGTCAGGAGAGGGGAATGCCAGTTGGACATTCAAGTGGAGATGTTTGTTAGGCAGTTGGAAAAAGGGAGAAAAGTAGCAGGGTTGGGATTTTAACTGACTTCAAATCCAGTGCTCTTGACATTTGGCTATCAGGAGGCCATGGGTAACTCAGAAGGAAACACAGGTAGCTCTTCTCCTACAGAACCTTGACCTCAATCTATGAGGAAACTGTTCTAGTTTACACATCTGAGTCATAGCAAAGCAGGGTAAAGACCTAAGCATTCCAAGTCCCACTGAACCTTGAACTGTTCGTTCCATTTTATGATGACCATTGTGCTGTCCTCTGTTAGATCATCTTTACTCACCTGCCATCTCAACATGTAAAAAAAATATCCTGGGCTCCAGAATTACTCCTTCCTGTCTCAGATTAAAGTTCAATAAAGTTGAGCTGACTATAGCACTGATACTGAGTTGTTAATAATTCATATATTTGAGGGAGTGGTTTTTTTGAGAACTTTTTAATTCAAGGACTCTTACATTAGTGGAAGGTGTGTTGGGGATGTGCTCTGCACCCCAGGACTTGTTTTCCATAGCTACACATTATCTGATAGTTAATCCTGTGAAGAATTTCAGGGAGGCCAAGTTGTTTCATCAGTCTACATTCTCTCCCATCACTTTTGTGTTCAGTTAGTGGAAGGTGTGTTGGGGGGTGTGTTCTACACCCTAGGGCTCTTTCCACAGCTACACATGATCTGATAGCTAACCCTGTGAAGAATTTCAGGGAGGCCAAGTTGTTTCACCAGTCTACAATCTCTCCCATCACTTTTTGTTTGTGGCTGACTTGAATCAGACTTTTAGTTGGGAGGCAGCCTGTCATACTGTAGTGTTGAACTTGGAGTCAGAAGACCTGAGTTTGAAACCTGCCTCACATACTTTTTAGTTACATCTGGGTGTTACTTTACTTCTTGGGCTCAATTTCCTAATCCGTAACATAAAGATAATAGCACACACGCGTTCGCGCGCGCGCACACACTCACCCACACACCCACACACACTTTTTTTTCCATAAATATTTTACATAAATTACGTTTCTTTGAGAATGACAATTAGGGACTTCAAGGGGAAGAACCAAGATTGTGGACAAAGGAAGTACTCATCCAAACGCTCCCAACATTTTCAAACAAATCCTCAAAGGGGGAAAATTAATCAGGTGTAAGTCCAACAAGAATTTCTGGAAGAGCTTAAAAATTATTTTCAAAATCAAATTGATGAGGTCTAGAGGGTTAGGGGTGCTGGACCCCTAAAATCACAACATCCAGGTCCTGCTCGAAACAATTTGACCCAAGCCTTCTTTCAGCCAAAGACAAGGTTTATTAAGGATCTGCCATATTGGCCAGACTCTTAAGGAATCTGAACATTTGTGAGCTATTGGCTAGGTTCTTAAGGAATCTGAGCAGTGACTAGATTGTAAGAGTCTGAGCCAGTGGCACCTATATTACAGGGTTGTTATGAGAATCAAACGGGAATACATGGAAAGTACTATAAGTCATTCATTGACAAAGTGCTTCACTTACACCATCCTTCCAGTCACCCAGATTTGCAGTATTGGTGACAGCCTTGACTCACCATTGTTTAGCTCACACATCCACTTATTTGTCAAATACTCTTATCTACCCCCACACGTCTCTCATATTAGTTCCTTTCTCTATCCACACAGCCCCTACTCTAACTTAGGTCCTCATTACCTCTTACTTGGACTTTTCTAATACGTCTTCTAAATGGTTTTCCTTCCTCAAGTCTCTCAACACTGCAGTCCATCCTCCACCCACCTGCCAAAGTGATTTTCCTATAGCCCAGGTCTGACCATGTCACTCCTCTACTTAATAACTCTAGTGGCTCTGTACCTCTGGGATAAAATGTCAACTTACCTGTTTGGCATTTAAAGCCCTTTAGAATGTGCCTCAAACCCTGCCCCTCACCCTTTCCATGTTTATTCCATACTGCCCCCTTTCTTGTACTCTACAGTCTAGTCAAACTGGGCTCCCTACTCCAGGCATTTTCACTGGTTGTCCCCATGCCTGGAATGCTCTTCCTCTTCATCTCCATCTCCTTGCCCCCCTGATTCTCTCCTGTTCAAGTTAAAACTCTGTCTTCTACAAGAAGCCTTTCTCAAACTTCCTTAATGTTAGTGTGTTCCCTCTCTGGATTATCTTCACTTTATATTCACTTTGTTTTGTTTTTACATAGTTGTTCACATGTTGTCTTTCCCATTAGATTATGAGCTCCTTGAGAGGCAGGGAGTGTTTTTTTGCCTCCTTTGTATCCCCAGCACGTAGCACAATGATTGATAGCAGGCACTTCCAATTCTGTCTCCATTCTTCACGCCTTTCCACTGAGAATCCTCCAGTCCTGGAATGCACTCCCTGCTTCTCTTTTGCCTCTTGGAATTCCTAAGGCTCAGTTAAAGTGCTACCTGCTACATGAATCCCAGATGCTAGTCCTCTCCTATGCAGAGTCACCTTACATCCATTTTGTATATGTCTGTACATGTACATATTGTCTTCCCAGTAGGATATGAGCTTTTTGAGGACAGAGACTCTTTCACTTTGGTCTTTGTATCTACAGTGCTTAGTAGTAGGTGCTCAATAAATGTTTGGTTATCTCATTTAATGCTCACAATTCTGCGAGGTAGCTACTACAGGGAGGATTAATTTCATTTTACAGATGAGGAACTAGTCATCTGTGAGGAATCATAGCTCCAGACAGATGAGGAATATGAGGCTCCAAGGGATTATGGGACTTGTCCAGGGTCACACAGTGTTGGAGGTGCCATTTCAACCTAGGTCTTTTTCCTGACTGCAAATCCAGTGTTCTTGCTAGCACAGTGGATGCCTAATAAATGTACGTTGGACTGATTTGCCACTGTCCTAGGCTGCTTCAGTTAAGCAGTTGTAGTTGCCTTTGGATGTTATTCATAAAGGATCTACCTCTTTGTGGTAGCACCACTAGAAAACAAGACTAGGAATTCCAGCTCCTGACACGAACTAAGTAACTAGAGCCAAATCACTTTCCGTCTCTAAACTTCAAGTTTCCTCATGGGTTAAATGGGGACGACACTTGCACAATCTACCTCATAAGGCTGTTGTGATGAAAAATATTTTGCAAATCACAACATAAACTTGTGTTACCACCTCACATCCAACTATGCTACTACTACTTCTGTCACCTTCTACTGGAGAACCTTTATATATATCATCTCAATTGTTTCTCATAATAGCACCAAGTGAGAGAATTGCTTGATATTAAATTACTGAATTGAAATATAATTGCCTGAATGTATATATGCCTTCCCCAATTGGAAGTGCTCCCCAATCAGATCTCATTGTAGTACACTTTAAAACTGTATTCATCTGTGTTCATATCTTATTTCCCCTACTAGACTGTAAACAACTTGAGGACAAGGACTTGATCTTATTCATTTTTGTGTTCCTTTTGGTCTAGTGCGATAGACTGTACATAACAGGGTTTAATTTGCTGACTGAAAAAACCAATAAGCACGTGAAAGAAAAAAAAAATTTATTTCAGGACATATTTCTCCATATTTAGGAGCTGCAAATATTCATCAAGACAAATATGCAGAATGCCAGAAGCAGTAATCTCACCTGACAGCAACTAAATATTTTGCAGAATGGGAGTTACCACGATTCATGATAACATTTCCATTCTGTCCATATGTACACATAAATGAATTCCCTATAAAAGACTTGTGCTATAAAATTTCCTTATCCCCAAATGAATTTATTGTCTTGCCTTAATTAATATTTTAAAATAAAATGTAAACATACCAAGAACAATTTAAATGGTACTGTCATTTTATATCCGAGATTTTGAAATAAACCATCAGGCAGAGGAAACAACTATTTTCTCAACTCAAATGCTTTAGGGAATAATTGCCTATTAGGTTTAACAGCTCAAGACTGAAGACCCCATGGTCAATGATAACCCCTCGGCCAAGGATGTATAACATCCATCACACATCTGTTTCTGGAACAGCGTATGTTTCAAAACTTACAAATTTCTTTACAAATAAGTATAATAACATTACTAATTACACAACCAACTCTAATTAGAAATAGTCTCAAAATGTACCAGAGATCTTCCTGCATATTTTGCTTAATCTACTCCTGAGGCTTTAAAAACATCTTCTTAGCTTTAACTGGTTTTATGTTGCCATTTTCATCTTCGTCATACTGTGCTCGATCTCTCTTTTTAGCAAACTTCTTTCCAATTGTGCCCACCAAACTTTCATACCTACAAAGAAATTATAATAGCAAATTCAGTTTCCATTATAAGTAGTGTGAATTAAGGTTTGTCAATAATCCCAGGTGGTATCTGCAACACAAAATTATTGAGCATAATCAAAACCACTACTAAGAGAAGCTTAGAATGTGCAGTGGAGACTTGGAGTCAGCAGAACTGTGCAAACCTAACGCAAAATATTTAACCTCATGCCAGGAAATCACTATTCTACTTTTTACATTTTCCTATTAAACTAAAGGAATGAGCTATGTTTTAATCAGCATGTTATCAAGAAGCACTAAGACTGGCCACCCTGGGTGAACAACTTAAGGCTAGGATTAAAAAAGAATACTGACTCAAATCATGCATTCTCAGTGTCATCGTCCTGTTCTGCTCCTGCTCTCCCTTCCTTCAATCTCCCAACCTTGAGGGAGAACTCCTGGCAGAAACACCAGTGTAAGCTGGGTTACACATGGTACCCTTTTCATAAGGCTTTCATAAAGCAATGGCTAGTTACCTTCTGGCCATTTCTTCATCAGACACATCAGCCTCCATTGTTACATCTTCAACTTCTTCCTCTTTGTGTTTGGCATTCATTTGGACCATTAATTTCTTAAAAAGAAACAGAGCATTAGAGCTGGTCCAGCTCTGGCTTTATGCAGGACTGCTTCCTTCCTGGCACAAAAGGAGAGCAGGAAAAAGCAGGAGAGAAATCAAGTTTCAAACTACTTTCCTTAACTTTTAAAGGATTAGAGTAAATGTCAACTTCTAGCATTCTGCTACCTGACAGTGCTTACAAAACAAAAACAAACAAACAAAGAAAAACCAAGCCAAAATAATAGGTTCTAAATATGTCATGCTACTAGAAATTAACAAATGTAGGCAAGGATTTTCTCCATATTTTTAAGGATCACGTGATTCCCTTAGCCCCTTTCTTATCGTCAGGAAATGAGAATAAAGTAAACTACTTAATATCACAAAGCAAAATCAAGCCTACCTCAAAGGAAACATTTTCAAATTGTAGCTTGGATAGCCATACATGGTTTTAATAGGAAGGTCAGTGGCTGCTTGAGACACACAAATTATATGTAGATGGGGTTCTCTGGTTTGGTAGATGTGGGGGAATTAAAAGGGGACAGAGTGATCAACTCCAATTGCATGAAGCTGGTTTAGGGCCAGTTCTGAAGATGACGGTATCTTTGGTTGTTAAAGCATGTAAAATGTGTGTCTTGGGGACTCGGCAATTCCAAACGTAGTTAAGCAACTTCATCATGACCCAGATGTTCTTTGATCTCAGCAAGAATCCTGGGTGTGCAGAAGACAATTTCAATCTACATACTATACACTGTGCAAACTGAGGAAGTCATAGAATCACAAATTATTAAGAATTAGAAGGGACTTTAGAAATCATCTAGTCTAATCCCCTGATTTTACTAAGCAAGTTTGAATTACTGGGGAAACAGAGGTCCACATACGTTAAGATTGCAGTTAATAGCACAGATGGGCTAGGGAATGCACAATTTATGATTTCTAGGCCAGTGCCTTTTCTTTTCACAAGAACCTTAAAAAAAAAAAGTTATAGCCTGTAGAGTTGGGAAGGGATGTAAGAGAGCATATAATCTCTTCTGCCCCTCTGCAATCATGTGGAAAAGGAAGGGTGAAATTACTTGCATAAGCCCACATAAGTAATAATAATAATATAGTTAAAAGTGAAACCCAGGTTTTCTGACTATGAATATGTAACTCTTGCCACTGTCACATACTATCTCTTTGTACAACCCCTGGCTACCGGGATCTCAGGGTTGGTTTGGGACTATTGCTGGGCTAGTAATAGTAAGCATTTTGAGTCCAACCAAAGAAAAATACTGTCCCACAGATGTTGAGGAAATCAGTGCTTAAAAAAAAAAAAAGCACTTTAGTGAAGTAACTGAGATTACCAGAGAGGACACAGAAGGTTAAATTTTATTTATAAGAAGTACATTCTACTTTGGTCACCTGTTTAATGCTGAGATTTTTGCTGGGATAAGAAATAACTTCTCCCTGGTTTTAAGTGATAGAATTTGGTCAAAAAGTTGTTGGAAAGATATTCTAGGGGGCAGCTAGGTGGTGCAGTTGCTAGAGCACAGGCCGTGGAGTCAGGAGGACCTGAGTTCAAATCCAGCCTAAAACACTTGACACTTATTAGTTGTGTGACCCTGGGCAAGTCACTTAACCCCATTGCCTACCTCCCCCCCCAAAAAAAAGATTCTAAAGAAGATTATTTTATTTTTTATTTTGAATAAATCTCTATGCTCAAATCAGTTTGTTTTTCTGTTCAATCTGTGCAGTACCCCAGACTACTCTTACTGAATACATTTTAGTCTTCTGGACACCTAGCTATTCTATTACCTACAAACCACACTCACAGCAATTGTACAAAAATTAAGACATTGTAAACCATCAATAACACTTTTTAAATGATAAAAAATGGACAATAAGGAAGCTTGGAATTATAAAGTGTTGGGCTTATCTCCAAGAAGGCCTAGGTTCAGATCCCACCTGATAATCAGTGGCTATGTGTCACTGGAAAAGTCACTCACTCTCTAAGTACCTCAAGAAACTGTCTGCTGGTTACCTAAGTTATTAGATTAAATATGGTCTGCAATGTTAAAAGTTTCCCACATAAAGTTTCCTATGCAGATGAAATCCTTGTGTGTTACTATAAAACATGGCCAGAGAGGTTTCTAGATTGCAAATTTTACTACAATAAGTCCATTTGGTTTATGATGCCATTTTTCCCTCTCAAAATACAAGGATCCTTAACTCCTACCTGAATTTCAGGTTTTCTTGAAATCTACTTAAAATTACTTAAGATGTATCTACCTGAAAGCTTTTCAAACTCAGATTCATAGCACTTTAACTAAAAGAGACTTAGAGATCATCCTCATGTCAAGGATGGGAAAACTTAGGCCCAAAGAAGTTAAGTGGTCACACAGTTAGTAGCAGAGCAAAGACTGGACCTAGTGACTCCTGCCTTCCAGTCCAATGGTCTTTCCACTGTACTTGTTAGTTACTAATGTATTTGAGGATAGATGACTGAACCACAGAACAAATGTAGGTTGTATTGTGGTACTTGTGGTGCAGTGGATAGGGCTCCAGGCCTGGAATCAAGAAGACCTGAGTTTTAATACAGTGTCAGATAATTTTTAGCTGTGGACCTTTGGCACATCACTTAGCATCTTTGCCTCAGTTTCTTCATCTGTAAAGTGGGGATTATAAGAGCACCTACCTCCCAGGGTTGTTGTGAGGATGAAATAAGATATTTTGTATCTTTTTTGTAAATATTTTATAAAGCACAGCACCTGGCACAGGGTAGGCAGTTAATAAATGCTTGTTCGCTCCAGTCTCCTTTCTGTTACAAACATTGCCAGAATCTGTAAATGCTACTTAAGATGTTTGCTGAAACAAACAACCATGCAGCAGCAACTGAAATCTAACAACTCAGTAGAGCCATTACTTTGCCATATGCTTCTAAAGAAAATCTAGATTATAGGTATGTTATAACTAAAGGTAGAAAACCTACATTCTGTGAAACTCTCAAATCCCCATTTGATGCACCTCTAGTTAAGAATCAGAGTTTTAGAGATAAAATAAAAGTGACCACAAAACCTTAAGAGTTGGCCATCAAGTCAAATTCCTACCCAGATCCTAAAACGTCTTTGTTCTCTACTGTTTTTTTCCTCTCCATTTTAAATTGTTTCTCCTACCTAAGCTATCATCCACTAAAACAAATAAATACGTTTACAGATGAAAATCACTATAGTTTTCAAAAGCCTTCTGATGCAGAATTTACTTCAGTGAATGTGTGATCTCACACTGGTATGGGCTGTCATTCTATTAGTACCGATTATAAGCCATCTGTGCCCTCTCTCTTGGACAGTTGCCCACGTCCTTAATTATTTGCCCAAAACATTGTAAATCTTCCTATAATATTTTAGTATTTCTTGGAGAACAGTGAAACTCTTACACCATTCATGAAGGTAAATTCTGTTTGTTATGTGACAATCTATGAAACATCAGAATTTACCCTCATTTTGCTCCCCCCCTTTTTGAGTGAGGCAATTGGGGTTAAGTGATTTGCCCAGAGTCACACAGCTAGTGAGTGTTATGTGCCTGAGGCCACATTTGAAATCAGGTCCTACTGACTGCAGGGCCGATGCTCTATCCCCTGTGCCACCAAGCTGCCCTTCTGCCCCTTTTTAAAAGCCAGAAATGATAAATCACTTTTTAGCAACTGCAATTTGGAGAGTTTTTTCCAGATTAATTGAGGTGATGACATAGGAATGATGGGTAGAAGAGATTTTTGTATGAGACAACTATAGAAAAATCTTTTGTACTGTTCACTCAGAGGTTGTCACGATGGCACATAAATATTCCTTAATCAGTCCCGAGTGGATTAGTCCTATCCCATCTAGGGCATAGGAATTCTTGGGGTCCTTGCATTCCTTAAAACTGAAAGGGGAGTACAAACCCTGATATTCACCTTTTTCCTGGGGTCTTACTCTTACTCAGAAGGGCACAGAAACTTGTCCCAATCTAGTTTTCCAATACTTGGGCTTACATATGCAGATCCTTGCGTGTATTTGAAATGAGGCACACACCAAGTGGTATCAGTTCACAGAATCTTTACTGCATTTTCATGTAATTATGCTATTGATGACAGCTTTGCTATGTTACGAATAGATATGGCTCAGAGCCACGACAAAACCCAAAGTTAAGCAGCTCAGTAGCCCAGAAGTCGAAGGATTGTATAATGTAGTTTAGTGAATAGAGCACACAATGAAAAGACCTAGGGTAGAATCTGCTTAAGACTTTTCTTAGCTCTATGATGAAGGTCAAGTTACATTACTTCTCTGAACCTATTCATTCATCTGGAAAATGTTGATAATCCCAGGACTTTGTGAGGATCAAACAACAATGTATAAACAAGTGGTCTCACTTTATAAAATTTAAAATGTTTCACAAAGATGAGCCATTTATTTGATTGATGTACCTAGTTTGGCAGACCCCAGACTCCAGAGACACTCTGGAAATGGACTCTTGACTATTTGGACAGTGACACCTCCTAATTCACCCTGGGAAAATACTTACAGAATACTTTGAAGCAAAGTTCTCCTATTAATGGGGCTTCTTGCAAGTCTAGACCCAAGGCCCTCAAGGGGCTAGCCCGAGACTCCCAACATCCTGATCACAATCCCTGGGTCTTCTGGTGCCTTCTGCAGACTTATACACAAGTAGGACACGGTGGAACTTCTTCATTTCTTAGGCATATCTGATCCACTTTGCTTGCCTCCCTTTCAGGACTGGTTCCTGCCAACTTTCACCTGGTTATGGTTTCTGTTTTAGGGGGCCCCTTTCTTTAAGATGGTCTTTATTTATGACTGGGTTTCTCTCCCACTCATTTTTTCTGTATCCCCTTTCTACCTAGCTCCTTGTCTTCTATCATACTGGTTAGCTTACCAAATTATAAACTCCTTGAAGACAAAGAGAGTGGCAAATTTATCTCTATACTGCTTCCCTTCCCATGACAGGAGTACATAGTAGGCAGTTAGTATTTGCTGAATTAAATGAAACCATTAAAACTCCTCAAACTAAAGGGGAACAAATCTTTACTGCATATGCTTACTTTACCACAAACCTGATTTATGAAAATCCAGATGAACAAAATAAATTAGGTAACGATTATTTGTTTAAAGCATGATATAGTAGACAGAGCACTAAATTTGAGTTAGATAAGCTGGCTTCAATTCTGGCTCGGGTAATTATAAATTGTGTGACCTTAAAGCAAATTAGTTCACCTCTGGCCTCACTTACCTCATTTGCAAAATAAGGGGGCTGGCCAGATGACCTCTAATGTCTCTTCTGGCAATAATCACTCTATGGATTGATAAAAGAATGTGTCATAGGTTGCCTTTATATCCTATGCATAAGAATTTAAACTTAATTTACACAATAATTTAAAGGGAAACTTCAGGTACATAAAAGGGAGATATATCTGTAAAGACCAATGAGAAAAAAATTTCAGAACAAATAACATTATTTGAATCAAAATCCTGACATTTTTACAGAAGACTGGGATTATGAAGTCCCATCTTCAAATGACAACAAGACCAGATGCTGTCCTATATACTCTAAGACCTGTTATCTTCCATTACGGATAAATTAGTTTTTAAAAAAAAAATCCATTACTGGTAGAAGTGATTAAATTAGAAAAATCTCAGATTTGGAGTAACTATTAAATACCTCAATTTCTGGATTAAACCCTCTGAAAGACATTCTTCCATACAAAAGATCTTCACAAAGCATAAAGCTCTGCTCCTCTATTATGAAACTCCTAAAGGGGGAAATATATTTATATGAATACCATGTCTTTATTATTTGCAATAAAGAGTAGCAAATAAAAACCAAGAATAAAATGCAAAACTAGCCAATTTTAGGTTCTTAGTAGACACAAGGGAACAGGCAGAGATGACTTAACTAAAGAAAAAAATCATGTCTGAATATCTACCTCATAAATTTTTTACCCCGGCAAATAGCATCAAAATGAAGAAAGCAAAAGATTGGCAAATCTTCCTAGGCAGTTCATTTGCATTTAATTTACTCTCATTTACAGAAAATTTCTTTTGGATAAATGAGACATCACTGATACAAATTCCAATAAACTCACTCTTTCTCCTTAAGTTCAGGTAAATCCAAGTACCAGTGTTCTTCACTGATTATTTTCTTTTCTTCCTCCTCTAGCTGTTTTTTAGTTTCCGCATCCAACCCCCTTTGCATGAACTGGATTAAAAACAATATGATCAGTCAAGTAATGAGCTAAAGATAGTTTTAAACTTTAATTAATACTTTTATGGATCCATAATTTTATCCCCTCGGTCAGTATGAGACTGAAAGACATCTTTTTGTGATTCTTAGATCACTGAAATAGCCTTCCAATTTATCTTCCTGTGCCAAGTTTCTCCCTACTCCAACCCATTCTCTACTCAGATGCCAAAGTGATTTTCCTAAAACAAAGGTCTGACCTTTGTCCCTCTCCCCTACTCCCTCAATACACATATATTCAATAAGCTCCAGGACTCCATTACTCTTGGGATCAAATATAAAATTCTCACTGGCATTTAAAGCCATTTACAGCCTGGCCACGTTCTATCTTTTGAGTCTTTTTACACTGTACTCCACTCCACAAACTGCATGTTCCATTTATATTGGCCTACTTGCTGTTCCTCACACCTGACATTCCATCTAGTGACTCTATGTGCACTGGCTGTCCCCCAGGCATACAATGCTCTCAGACTTCATCTTCAACACCTCAGTTCCCACACACCTGGAAGCTTCTACTCAAATCCAACATTTTATGGGAGGACTTTCATGCCCCACCCCCCACTCCATTCCTCCTTCTTTCTGAGATAATTTCCCAGTTACATTGTATATGTCTAATATGTACACAGTTATTTGCATCTTGTCTTCTCCATTAGAATGTGGGCTCCTTGAGGATGAGAACCCTGTTTTTGACTTTACCTTTTTATCCTTAGCATAGTAGTTGGCACATAGTAAATATTTAATAAATGCTTATTGACTGACTTAAGAAAATCTGCTAAACAATTTGGAATTCTTTTTCTTGGGTGTTCATCTATCTATCTCTTATCACTTTATGACTGATCCACCTCTTTTCCAATCATACATACATTTCCTGCATAACATCCCTTACTCCTTTTAAGCAGAGGTCATTATTAGAAATATGAGCATAGTTCAGATATATTGCAGGTTCAGTTCCAGACCACCACCAACAAAGCAAGTTGTGTGAATTTTTTGGTTTCCCAGTACATGCAAAAGTTATGTTTACACTAAACTGTAGTCTATTAAGTATGCAATAGTATTATGTCTAAAAAAAATGTAGATACCTTAATTAAAAAATACTTCATTGCTAAAAAAAATGCTAACCATAACCTGAGTCTTCAGCAAGTAGTAATCATTTTGCTTTTAGAGGGTCTTGACTTGATGTTGATGGCTGCTAATTGATTCAGGTGGTGCTTGCTGAAGACTAGGGTGGCTGTGGCAATTTCTTAAAATAAGTTAACCACGAAGTTTGCCACATAGATTGACTCTTCCTTTCCCTTGAACACTTAGACGCCACTGTAGGATTATTAATTGGCCTAATTTCAATATTGTTGTGATTCAGGGAATAGGGAGGCCCAAGGAGAGGGAAAGATAAGGAACAGCTGGTCAATGGAGCAGTTAGAACACACACATGATATTTATCAATTCAGTTCACCATCTTACGTGCGGTTTGTGGCGACCCAAAACAATTATAATAGTATCATCAAAGATTACTGATCACACCCAGCAATAGCACTTCTAGGGCTGTATCCCAAAGAGATCATAAAAATGGAAAAAGGATCCACATGTACAAAAATATTTATAGCAGCTCTTTCTGTGATGGCAAAGAATTGGAAATTGAAGGGATGTTCATCAACTGGGGAATGGCTGAACAAGTTGTGGTTATATGAATGTAATGGAATACTACTGTGGTATAAAAAATGAAGAGCAAGCAGCCTTTGAAAAACCTGGAAAGATTTGTATGGACTGATGCTGAGTGAAGTGAGCAGAACCAGGAGAATATTGTACACAGTAACAGCCACTACTGTTCCATGACTAACTTTGATAGACTTAGCCCTTCTCAGCAATGCAAGGATCTAAGACATCTTCAAAAGTCTCACGATGGAAAATGCTATTCACGTCCAGAGAAAGAATGATGAAGTTGGAATGCAGATCGAAGCATACTATTTGCATTTTTTTCTTCTGTTTTGTTTCCTCTTTCTTGTGGTTCCTCCTATTGGTTCTAATTCTTCCTTACAACATGATTAATGTGAAAATATGTTTAATAGGAATGTATATGTAGAGCCTATATCAGATTGCACATCGTTTTGGGGAGGGAGAGGGAGAAAAATTTAAAACTCAAAAGCTTATGGAAGTGACTGCTGAAAACTAAAAATAAATAAATTAATTAAAAAAAAAGAAAAAAGATTACTGATCACCATAACATATATTATAATAATAAAGTTTGAAATATTGAAAGAATTTCCAAAATGTGATACAGACATAATGTGAACACATGCTGTTGGAAAAATGGCACCGAATGACTTCTTCGATGCAGGGTTCCCACAAACTTCCAATTTGTAAAAAATGCAATATCTGAGTAGTGCCATAAAGGGAAGTGTAAGAAAATGATGTATGCCATTTTCACTTAACTTGTGTCTATCTACTGCCCTTTGCGTTAACTGCAACTCTGATTCTATGGAGATAATAATACAAGATTTGCAAACAGAGTTTTGATGGGAGAAGACTAATGTTAAAAGATAAGTGTGTGTCTAGGAGTTTAGAATCACAAAAGCACTGCAAAAAATCTTGAGTATAATCCACCCCACTCTTCCTATTCACTTCTGAGACCAATTCATTGTCTATCTGCAATGCCTATGCCAAATATAAGTACTGATGTCAATAGATAGACATCTAATTATTCATATCATGGTCTGGACAATAGGCACTTGCCATTCATTTGTATTTTCCTGAATAAATTGATTGTCCCACCTCTTTTGACTAATCATGAGATTCTTAAGGTTCTGGGGCTCAATGTAACCAGCATTATCACCTGAAAATGGAAGTATCTGAAAAATCTCATCATCTGTAAAGAAGCTCCAATTCCAACTCGATCATGGGCAGTATATCTTCCATGACAAGGATGATGAAAACCTTTGGTATTCACCCAGTTTTGGTGAGGGTATCTTCTAGTTTTATGTCTCACTTGACAATAATCAGAAGGTCACCGAACAATTATCTCTGTGATTGCATATACTAAGGAATCTTATATGATCTTAAAATATACAGGAGAGATTCCTTAATGAAGGAGAGTCTTTGTGAAGAAGAATTTGTCTTTTCTACTTCTGGTCAACTGAATGGTTGTAGGTATGGATTGCAATAGAAAGATTTAAAAAACCTGTCTGTTTTCTTTCCACATTTTCATCAAGGCTATCATCAATACATTTGTAGATCATGATTACTTATAAGACTAAGATGGATGTACATAAAGTTATTAAAAGCTGATTTGATAATAAATATAATACACTTTAAAACATTCAATTCCATTTTATGGCCAAATGAAAAGAGGGAACAACAAAAAAAAAAGACACAAAGGTGAGAGATACAAAGAGAGATACAAAAAGGCCTAGAATTCTCTTCCTTTCTCTCTGGAGCCTCTAATGGTTACAAATTATTCCTTAGACAAATTAAAACTCTGCGGTGGATTTCAAAAGTAAACAACTATTACCTTGGTGTTGATCCCCAAATTTCTATCTTCAACCTCAATTTTTCTCTCTTGAAATTTCCTGACCATTTCAAAACACGTTTGGAAAATCCCTAATAGTCAGATGTCTTTGCAAGCACCTCAAACTTAAAAACAAGACTCATCTACCACTACCATTCTCCACTCACACACAACTCTTTTTTGTCAATGGTATCTCCAGTTTTCCTAGTTACCAAACCTCAGCATCAACTTTAATTCACTTCTTGTCTGAATTCTTTTTTTTTTAGTTTCTCATAAGTTCTCTCTTCCTCCAGCCTATCCTACTCCAATTCAGTCTGAACCTTCATTCACTCATCGATTTCACAACCTTTTATAAGCCTACTATGTGCTAGGCACTGCCCTAGGTGCTAGGGATAAAAAGAAAAAATGAAATTCTCTCCCACCTAATCTCTGCTTCCTGGCTTTTCTGACATCCTTCAAGTCCCAGCTAAAATCCCACCTTCTACAGGAAGTCAATCCCCCTTGATTTTAGTGTCTTTTCTCTGTCTATTATTTTCAATTTATCCTCTATATAGCGTTTGTACATAGTTGTTTGAGTGTTGTGTCCTCCATTAGACAGTGAGCTTCTTGAGGGCAGGGATTGTATTTTTTTTTTTAACCCTAGGACCTTAGCTCAGTGCCTGGCTTAACAGGCGCTTAATAAATATTTTACTGACTAGCTAACCAAACAAAAAAAAAAAGGCCTCTGCCTCAAGAAGCTCACATTCTACTACATGCAAAAGAAAAAAATTCTAGAGGTGTAAGTAAACAGGAAATACATACAAAGTCATCAGAAAAGTGACATGGAAGGGGCCCTGATAGCCTCTGGATATTCATTTCTAAAATTTCTCTGACCACGTGACTCTCCTGAAGAAAACCTTCAAAGGCTTTTTTTTCTATCGCTCGGACAATAAACTCCAGCCTTCTGAGTCTGGCATTCAAAACCCTCCATGGTCTGGCCCTAGTTTTCCTACCACCCCACACCGCGGCCTCCGAGACTAGCTTCGAGGCCTCGCCCCTCTCCACTCCTGCAGCCTCAGCCTCCCTCGCGGACACCACACCATCTCCCGCCGCGACGTCTCGTACCTTCATCCGCATCAGATTCTTTGACAGCTTGGGTTTAGACGTAGCCGCCATGGTGCCTTAAACTACACGCCAAAGCTCCGAGAGAAACTCCGTCCGCGTCGCTGCTGCCTACGTCACTCTCCCGCGCCGGTGGTCCCCAGGGCGGGGTGAGGGCGGGTACCGTTGCGAGAGGCCTTCACTGAGCCCTTTGATGCGCTTGCGCAGACTGCGTAGTGGAAGCGAGGCTCTAGTTGTCTGTCTGGGACGCAGGTGCTGCGGGGTGCAGAGTCTGGTTTGAGCGACTTGCCTCGCTGCGCACGTGGGCCTAGGTCCCCTTGACACCTGGGCCTTCTCCAACACCAGCGTGCGCCCGGGCTCGCGCCTTCGCCAGGTCCTCCTTCGCTTCCCTTGACTTCCAGGGGCCATTTCTATAGGGAAGAAGACCGCGATGGTCACCCTCCTGCTCTGATTGCAGACCTCGGAGAGGGTGGCAAGGATACCCAAGCCTAGTGGAGGAGAAGAAAGAGAAAAACCTACCGTTAATTACGTAGCTGAAGCTGAAAGGGCTTTAGCAGCTATCTAGCCCACCTCCCTCATTTAAAAGATGAACAAATTGAGATCCAGAGAGGTTAAGTAATCTACTTGGGATTAGTTAGGATTTCAACCCAGGTTCTTTGACTCCGAAGTCAGGGTTGTTTTCCATCTAATTTAGGGTTTATTTTGGTCTTACATGAAGTCAAGACTGGAAGGGATTTTAGCAGCCATGAGGGGAAACTGAGTTAGAAAGGGGAAGTGACTTGCCCAGGGTAATTACATGTTGTATCTTGAGTCAAAGAACTTGGGGGAAGGTCCAGAGAGAAGTAACTTTGTCCAAGGTCACACAGTTTGTAAATGATTCCAATTCAGGTTTTCTGACTCCAAAGCCAATGCTTTTTTCTATTGACCAGTGCTCCTTAGGGCTATTGCATCCTCTGTAGATATGTCTTGGGTACTGTAGGAAATATCACCCTGGGTCTGATGCCATAGTTCATTTAGCAGTTGACCTTTCCAACAGTCACCAAGGGACATGCTATGTGAGGGCCTGATTGTCCACTCTAAAAGTCAATTGTATATCTCCAGCTTCTCTTACTATCTATTTTGCTGTTGTTATTCATCACTTTTGAATTTGTTTTTTCCCCTTCTTGTACCACCTCTTGGTAAAATGAAATCCTCTCTCAATTTTTTTAACTTTCTTTATCCATCTTTTCGACTCCCTTCCTTTCTGTTATTCTCCCCATCTCCTTCTGTTTGCCTTTCCTGATGTCTTTCTTCTTTAACTTGATGAAGTATAGGAATGTAATATAAATTTTAAATGTTTGCTTTATTAGAATAAGTGTAAATTTTATGTATTTAGCCTAATAGAATAGTTTTATATTATTAAACTGAAAACTCTTTGTTTCCTCTAATACAAAGTAAAATTGGGGTTTTAAAATTTTATGTTTTTTTGGGGGGGGGTTAATGGATATCAGTTTGAAAATGATCCTCAGCCCCTGCTATATGGTTATTTAGAATTTTAAAAATACATATATTTCACTGTGTGACAACAACATTCTCCTAGATGCAAAAGAAAAAACAAAAAACAAAAAACAAAAGTTGGTCAGGGGAGCCCACGATTAATTTCATGAGTCCTCCATGTATTTTGTTGGAAGGGTTAGCTTCCATGGAAACCACTTCTACCTTAGACCCTTGCTGAGGAGATACAGGGAACTCTTTTAATTGGTTCCTAGTGATTTTGGGAATGGCAACTTAAAGTCAAAGGGGACAAACTCTTGTTGAAAGAGTTCCCTGTTCCCTGTGGTATATAAAAATGAACTGTGAAACAGCTTCTTCCTTTTTTCTATTCCTAGGCTTTATCTTCTTTAAGTTTCCAGACTAGGGTGCAGCAAGAATAGTAGGGAAGGGATTTTCTTCTATCTACTCAAGTAGAAAATGGAAACATAGGAGGAGCACATGATGAGTGGCCTTGTTTGGTTAGGTGACTTTGAGAGGGTAGTATTTTAAATGCTGTGGTTTAGGGGTGCAGGAACCCCAAAGAAGGCACAGGGCAGAGTCATCTGGAATGAATTCTCTGACTCAAGCAGTCTTCCAGTCAAGTAGTAAAAAGTTTATTGTAACGCTAATATAGCAGACAGAGCTCCTTAGGGAACTTACAATTTAATGGGGGTAATGCTGAAGCTTATATAGGAAAAACTTAGTGCATTGTATGCCAAGTGTGCTAATTAGGTGGTGAACATACAGTTTCTGTACCTTGAGCACAGGCATCATTCAGTATTGGAAACCCTGGGTGGATGGGGAACTCTTAAGGGGTGTGTTTTTGGTCTAGATAGCCTCAGGAGTTGATGTCTATAGCTTGATTCCTGGATTGTATATGATAACTATGGGAATCAGTACATAATAGTTCTGCTGGTGCAAGATAGACCTGTTCATACAAGCGAAATTCTGCAGAGGTCAGCTTGCTCTTGTAACAAGGAGAGATAGTTTGCCTCACTGGGGCCCACTCATGAGTTATTGCCAGAGATAGGGTCTTTGAGCTGGGGAGAGATATGGTCCTAGGGATGGGGTCCAAGCATAAGCACCCCAGCAGTACCTCCATTTCCTGGTTGCCTTCTCTTAGTTTTCTGTTTTCTTGAGCACAGGTCAGAGACTAGTAATGCTGAGAAGAGACATTTGTAGCCTTGGAGAGTGTGTCATGGGTAATTCTGGGTTTGAGAGCTCCCAACTTCTTGAGTTTGCAAAAGATTGAAGGTCCTCAGTTTGAGCTTTGGGCACTGGCTTCCAAGAGGGAAAAGATTTTATAACTGTATATAATTTTGGAGAAGGAAAAGGATAGTACTGTACCTGGAGGAATAAAGGCACATTCTTAAGAGGTAGAGCAGTAGATAAGGTCCTGCTAATCCCTCCAAGATATTGTGAGCTATTCGGAAGGTGCAAGTGGAAGTGGATGAGCAGTGTTTGTTTCGCAGTCCCATAAAATGACTCACTTTGGGGATGCATAGGGAGTGAGAGGACTCTAAGGATTCTAATGGGATATGAGAGAAATGATTATTAACAAACCAATGATTTGGGGAGATCCAGAGTTCCACCTTTTTCTGTAGTCCTCATTTCAAAGTTCAGTCTCTTGAAGGACATTCACTGATAATGCCATTGAATTCTCTCTTCTCAATTTTGGTCAGACCTCACCCAAATTTACAGGAATTTAATCTAAGGTGGGGAAACCCATTGTGTTTTACTCTGGTTTGGGTGAGGATAAATTCCTTGATTAGATTGCCCTAGGCTGGGAAGTGGCATGGTTATAGAGATGGTCTCTTTGTCCAATTGTGGCTTGATATCACTATCTTAGCCCCTCATTGGAGTGAACCCACTTCTCATTGTAATATTCATTGTCTCATTAAATGTGATTGCCATCCCCAGGAATATCCACCCTTCCAAGGGCAAATAAATTGTGAGCCCACTGTCATAAGGGATCTTTGGCATTTGGAGAGTGCCACTGACCTCTTATTAATAATATTCTAACCTTATTAATAAAATGATTAAGTTACCTAGGAACTGTGTCTCTCAAACTTTAAACATCACAGATATATGAGTGCTTGATGATTTTCTATTTGTTCCTGGACTCCAGTGAGTTTTTTGCATCTTATTCATCTCTTGTAGTTGTTGAAATGCGGTCTGTCCTATACCTGATACCCATATTTGTGGGAGTGGGGGCCCTGTTATCCACATGTAGGGAAACCCAGGCCCTAGGTACACCTAAACTTTTGTCAGATTTCCTCAGAGTTTTATTTAGGGATGGGGGCAATGAGCCAAAAAAATAAACTGAACTCTTGGGGGTCTTCAATCCATATGAACTCAAGGTCTTTGGGGGGAGCCATGGGCCGGGGGTGATAGTTTTGTTTGTACATAATCAGTCCACAATCCGTCCTTCCCTACCTTTCATAAAGCAAATAAATGAACAAAAACACTAGGAAAACTGTCTAATAGAGCCATCAGGATTCAACACATAATATTTTCTACTTATGAGTCTACCTTCTTCTTAATAGAATATGTTATAACACACTTAACATACTTTAACATACTTTAAAAAGTATGTTTTAACATCAGTCCACTGGAACTAGCATTGGTAATGACATGAGTGCTGTTGCCTTTAATGATTTTTTTCATTTACATTATGGTAATCATTTCATATGTTGTTGCCAGAGTTCTCCTTTCTTTGTCTTTCACCCGTTTTTCCATATTTTGGACCCTTCCCTCTCCCTCAGCTGTTTCCTCGTCTCCAACCATGGCCAGTCAGTTGCCAATTGACGTCTGATTTTACCTCCACCAGATCTCTTTCTTAAAAAAAAATTAAGATTAATTATTTTTTACATTCAATTTTTAAAGTTTTTAGTTGTGAATTTTCTACCTCCCTCCCACCCTTTCCTATGCATTGTGAAGGCAAGACAAGAAATGTACATGTGAAATCATATAAAACATTTTCATATTAGCCATTTTACCAAAAAAAAAAAAAGAGCAAGAAAAATAAAGAAAGTAAAAAAATTATGCTTCTATCTGCATTCATACTCCATCAGTTCTTTCTCTGGAGGAGGATAGCATTTTTCATTATAAGTCCCTTGGAATTGTTTCGAATAGCTGTCATTCACAGTTGATCATTGTGTAATATTGCTATTACTGTGTACAATGTTCTCCTGGATTTGCTTACTTCACTTAGCATCAGTTCATATAAGTCTTCCCAGGTTTTTCTGAGAGCATCCTGCTCATCATTTCTTATAACACAATACTACTGCATCACAACTATATACCACAATTTGTTCAGCCATTTCCCAATTAATGGGTATTCCTTCAATTTCCAATTCTTTGCCACCACAAAAAAGAGCTGCTCTAATTATTTTTGTACATATACATTCTTTTCCTTTTCCTCTGATCTCTCTGGGGTAGAGACCTATTGGTGCTATTACTGGGGTCAAAGGGTATGAATAGTTTTATAGCCCTTTGGGCATAGTTCCAAATTGTTCTCCATAATGGTTGGATCAGTTCACAACTCCACCAATAGTGCATTGGTGTCCCAGTTTTTCCACTTCCAACGTTTGTCATTTTCCTTTTTTAGAGCCTTTTTTTCCAATGACAACAGATAGCATTGATTTCCTCTTCTGAAAACTACCTGTTCATATTCTTTGACCATTTATTAATTGGGGAATGACTTGTATTCTTATAAATTTGACTCGGTTCTTTATATATTTGAGAAATGAGGCTTTTATCAGAGAAACTTGCTGTAAAGATTACTCCTAGTTTTCTGTTGTCCTTCTAATCTTGACTGCATTGGCTTTGTTTATGTAAAACTTTTTAAATTCAATGTAACTAAAATTATCCATTTTATATCCTGTGAACCTTTTTATCTCTTGTTTGGTCATAAATTCTCCCCTTATCCATAGATCTGGCAGGTAAAAATTTCCATGTTCTCCTAATCTGCTTATAATATGTCTAAATCATGTACCCATTTTGACCTTATCTTGTTATACAGTGTGAGATGTTGGTCTTTACCTGGTTGCTGCCAAACTGCTTTCTATTTTTGCCAAATAGTGAGTTTTAAAAATTTAGTTTACTTTTTAGTTACATTTTAAATTCTGAACTCTCTCTCCCTTCTTCCCTACCCACCCTAGAGAAGGCCACCATTTGACATGTATATTTGTGTATGTGTATACATATACATATACACACATATATATTTGTAAAAGCATACTATGCATACTTCTATTTATCACTTCTTTCTCTGGAGGTAGAAACCATCTTCCTTTATAGGTCCTTTTGTGAGAAATGATTATTAATAAACAATATCTTGGGGAGATTCAGAATTTCCCCCTCTTCTTCCAAAGTCTTGACTTTCAGTTCAGTTTTCTTGTAGGACATTACTGATAATGAAATTGCATTAACTCTCCTAGATCTTGGTCAGACCCCATCCAATTTAGCAAGGAATTTAATCTAGTGTGGGGAAGCTCATTGCCTTCTACTCAAGGTTGGGTGGAGACAGATCCTTTTGTTAAGATAGGCCAAAGCTGGGAGTGGTCTGGAGGAGTGATCTCAGTAGAGATAATTTTTCTGTGCAAGGGTCACTCTTAGCCTCATTGACTCAAAGGGTATATAAACTGTGAGCACACCACCATGATGGTCTTTGGTCTAAGAGAGATGGTCAAATGGCCATTCTTTTATTAATAACCTGTTGGCTTTATTAATAAAATGATTAAATTACCCAGAAACTGTCTCTTGAACCTTTTAAAATGTCATACTTTGTAGTTGATTTGAATATTTATAATACTGAGAATAATTTAATTGTTAACATTTATTCTTCAAACAATACTGTTGTTACTATATACAACGTTCTCTTGGTTCTGCTCATTTTACTCTTCATAAATAATGAGTTCTTTTTCCCAAAACTTGGATCTTTGGGTTTAACAAACATTACATTGTTTTGTCATTTACTACTGTGCATTGTGTACCTAATCTGTTCCTCTGATCCACCACTCGATTTCTTAGCCAGTTCTAGATTGTTTTCATGATCACCACTTTGTGATAAAAATGCTAGGCCACTTTCCTTCCCATTTTTTTTTTCATTGATTCCCTTGGTATTCTTGACCTTTTGTTTTTCCAGATGAATTTTGTTATTTTTTCTAGCTCTGTAAAATCATTTTTGGTAGTTTGATTGGTATGTCACTGAATCAGTAAATTAATTTAGGTAGAATTGTAATTTTTATTATATTGGGTCAATCTACCCATCAGAATATTTCTCTAGTCGTTTAGATTTGTCTTTATTTGTGTGAAGTGTTTTACAGTTGTGTTTATATAGTTCCTGGGTTTGTCTTGGCAGGTAGACTCTCAAGTATTTCATATTGTCTGCAGTTATTTTAAATGGAATTTCTCTTTCTATCTCTTCCTGCTGGGTTTTGTGGTAACATAGAGAAATGCTGAAGATTTATGTGGATTTGATGGAGTGATGGGACCTGGACCCCTAAAAGGAAAAGACCATGTCTCTGAAAGCAACCAAACCCCTGAACTTTCCCTCACTAGCAGTTGGCCTGAGGCATCTGGACCATCCCAGCCTACTTAGATACTCAATAATTCTTTTAACTGTCCTTTCATTGTGGCTCTACAACCCAGCTCTGACCCCTTAATTCCTTTCATTGTCTGCACCTGGCCCACCCCAGGATATTTACCACTCCTTAATCCCATCCAGATCTTCTCACTGTCTTTTCTTGTATACAAGTACCGATCTTACCCCCGTTAAATTGCTCAGATTCACTTAGAATCTAGCCTGCTTTTATTGGCCTCATAAATAAACTTCACTACTTTGACTGAAAGCAGGCTTGCATGGTTGAATTCTTTCAAGGCAGACCCCCTGTACCCTTGTACTTTGGGGTTCCCAGAACCCCAAACTGCAACAGGTTTATTTTATATCCTGCAACTTTGCTAACGTTGTTAATTCTCTAGGATTCTCTTAAGTATAGCATCATAACATCTGCAAGGAGTGATAGTTTTTTTTCCCTCATTCACCTGATCTCTTGATTCTGTTCCTTTTTATTTCAGCCGGCACTAAGGTTCAGGCTCTCATTATCTCTCCTTTGAGCTTTTTGTTAATATGAACAGTGCAACAATGAATATTATTTTACAAAGTGGGACTTTTCTTTCTGACATTATCCTCTTTGGGATTATAAACTCAGTTGTGGGATCCCTGGCTCAAACACATGAAGAATTAAGTAACTTGGAATTATTTAGAATGAAAACTTTTTCTGTTGCTAGAAAAAGCTAGGGCTTTCATTATGGGAAAAACAGTGAAAGGATTGGGGAGAGTGGGGAATGCTGGGAAACCCAAATGCTAATTAGTTGCTACAGACCAATGCTAATTAGTCCCCTGAAGAGCTGCCCTAGGGGCCTTCTCTGTAATTAGAGGCTCTGGCCTTGGCTTGGATCTCAACTTGGGTATGGGGAGGGCTGGAGCTAAAAAGTCTTGAATTCTGCATCTAAGAATACAGAGGATTTCAGGTAGGTATTTCTCACTGAAATAAAACTTCCGGAAGTTTGTTTTTCTTGTCTCAAGCAAATACAGCTTGCTCTATCAGAGTTCAGCTTTGTTTTCAGAAGAATATGCTATGCATTTTAAAAAAATGAAGAGCAGTGGGCAGTCATTGTAGAAAAAACCTCAAGTATAAATAACCAGTTTATTGCCAGACTTCTCAGATTAACTGATTCCACTTTGCCACTCAATCTCCCATTAGTTATTTCCCAGTAGTTTAGTGAAACAATCTTGCAAAGATCTCTAATAATCTCCCAATTGCCAACTCTAATAACCGTTTTATCAGCCTCACCCTCTTAGAAATCTTTGCAATATTTTATTCTAATAAGCACCCACTGCTTTTTGAAACTCTTTCCTCCTGAGATTTGGAGTCAGAGGGCCTGAATTTAAATCTTGACTGCTATTTATAACTGTGATATCTCAGACAAGTCATTAACCTTTCTGAGCCTCAGTTTCCTCATGTGTAAAACGAGAGGGTTGTACTAGATACCCTATAAGATCCTTTCATGCTCCAAACCTATATATAAATTGTATTTCTCTTTAATCTCAATGCTCCTAAATTGAAATGACTCTGTCTCATAGTTTGTGAGGAATGCAGTGGGTTGAATTCTGCTTCCAGAGAAAGGAAATGAGTTTTGGAGAGCTCTGTCTGCTTCCAAAGAGAATTTTGGAGGATAAGGACCAGTGCTGAAAGAAATGGGCAGCTCTAGCTAGTGCCTAGCACATAGTAGGTGCTTCATAAATATTTATTGACTGAGTGATGAGGCTAGATCCCCTTCTTAGGAGGTATCTTCCCATACTCAGCTGCATCAGTATCCACCACAATTGAAGAAACAATCATTGCACTACATACTACCTTTACTACACTGTGCTAAGTGCTAAGGATACACAGAAAGGCAAAAACAGTTTCTGCTCTTAAGAAGCTTACATTCTATGGGAGAAACAAATTCTGAATTACTAGGTGTATAGAAGATGCATGCAGAGCAGATGGAAGGCACATTAGAGGAGAAAGCTGTAGCAGCTGGGGAGGATATATAAAGGCCACTTGTAGAAGGTCATATTTGGACTGAACTTTGAAGGAAGCCAGGGATTGTGAGAGCCAGAGGTTAGAAGAGAGAACATTCCAGTCGTGGGGGATCACCAGCACAATACCAAAGTTAGGGGATGGAGTGTCCTATCCTAGGAACAGCAAGTTATCCCATGTAGCTGGATCGTAGAGTATGTGGAGAGGTGGGAGTCAAAAGAACACTGGGAAGAGAGGAAGGGGCTAGGTTGTTAGGAGCTTTCAATGTCATATAAAGGACTTTATATTTTATCCTGGAGGTAATAGGGATCCATTGGAGTGTGTGTGTGTGTGTGTGTGTGTGTGTGTGTGTGTGACATGATCAGAGCTAAAGTTTAAGAATCTGGTGTGATAAAACACTGAACTTGTTGTCAGGAGGGCTTAGATAAACATTAGCTATGTGACAGGAGCGAGTCATCTGATTTCTCTGGTCCTCATTTTCTTCTTCTGGGGAGAAAAGTTCTGTTATTCACCCCAGAAAGTTGTGAGTAATATACCTTTTAAACCCCAAGGTGCTAATTAGTATTACCTAACTATGATTCAGGCTCATTGGACTATGATTTCATAAGACACCCAGGCAGTCTACTCTGAGCTTTTTTTCTATTTGTTAAATCCAAACCTCTATGTTTCCTTGTAGATACCAGCAGTAAAAATTTTTAGAGATCCTATGTAACCATTAGAGAGGCTGGAAGGTCCTTATCTCAATTTCCACTCATACTGGCAGTTTAGGTCCCCAAAAGGCAATTACATCCTCTTCTTGTTATTTGTGGTTCAGTTGTTTATCAGTCATGTCTGACTCTCCCTGACCCCATTTGGGATTTTCTTGGCAAAGATACTGGAGTGGTTTGCTATTTCCTTCTCCAGTTCATTTTGCAGATGGGGAAACTGAGGGAAACAGGGTTAAGTGACTTGTCCAGGGTCATACACCAGTAGGTGTCTGAAGCCAGATTTGAACTTAGAAGATGAGTCTTCCTGACTTCAGGTTTGGCATTTTATTGTGTCACCTAGCTGCCCAGATCCTCTTGGGGATCTGGTAAATCATAGTCTGAGGGTCACAGGGATGTCTTTCTAATGCTATTAACTCAACCCCCATTCTGGTGTGTCCCTCATGTCAATTGCAAGTGCCAGTAATATTGTCTCATTATTTGATTCCATTGATTACTATCCCACTATCATTTTAACCAATTGATATTTCTTTTATATCAGTGATAAGCAAGAAACATAAATTGGTTTTCACAAAAGGATATTTATTTAACAGACATAGTAAGAATCAAAGTGCAAAAATTTTCTCCTAAATGGAGGCATTTCCTCCCCTCTATACCTCAGTCCTTGAATAGAATGGGCTTAAACTGGAAGGGTTTGCTACAAAACAGTTGCCCTAACAAGTTCCCTTCCAAATACCATATCAATAATGGACAGAATAACTCCCTTGCTTGTAGGATGTGGTGCGTCGGCTGCTAGTTTGAGTCACTGCTGGTATAGAGGCTGGCTAAACCTACTGGCAAACTCTGCTGGTCCATCCAGGCTTTCAGAGCCAACTCTCTTTCATCTGAGAACAGGAAGGAATAGACACAACAGGGACAAAAGCAGCAGAAGCCCATAGCAGTTCTTGACTCACCCACTGCCAGGCAAGAGGGAGTACAATTGGTTGGTTAGTGCCTTTTATGTGCACATTGATGACTAACTCAGCAGCCAGTCAACTGCCTTTTCTTTGCCTCTCAGATGGAGAAGGGAAATGGTCACAGAACATCTTGGTCTCTGAAGTGAAGAGTCAGGCACCTTCCTTATGTGTCATCACAGATTTCAGTGGGTTCCTTAAGGCCCCATGAGGGCTGGCAGCAGGCTAAGCCCCATGCCCATTGGGTAGGCCCCCTGTTACACCAAAGGAGGATTGTGTGTTCATTTCCAAGACTGTAAGATGGGGTGCTGTAAATCTTCATCTCTTTCTGTAGTATATCCTCTGTCCCAGGAAAGATGTGACTTGGCACCTTTCTGTAGAACTAGGCAAGAATAACCCAAGTTGCCTTGATTCCATAGGGATAGATGTGGACAAGTGGATTATTGTGGTGTGGCGAAAAGAACATTGGCCCAGGAATCAGAGAACTTTAAATCATATGTCTGACACTTGCTACTTGTTTAACTTTGGGTAAGTCATTTAACCTCCTTGGGCCTCAGTTTTCACATCTGTAAAATGATGAAATTGAACTAGTTGACCTCTGAGGTCCATTCCAACTCTCGACCTATGATCTCTGATGCTACAGTCACATCCTATATCTAGGTCTATCTTTAATGCAAACCAACCACTTCCTTAACTGTCCTTAGTCAAGGCTCAACCTTTTCCCAAACAAAGTGGTTCAGCCAGCTTCTAATGTCTGCTTTAGATATATTCTTGTAGCTCCAACCTCTCCTCAAATTTTAGGCCTATATGATGTGTCTCTACATGTGTGCCCTTTTGTCACCTTAATCTCAACACATATAAAATCATGCTTATCATCTCTGCTCCTATTTCCCAGCTATATCTTGTAAAATTTTTTCCCCCTATCTCCTTACTTGTTATTTCCATTGATGATACCACTATTTCATCAGTCACCCATGCTCAAAACCTTAAGATTCATCTTTAATTCTTCTTCATCTCTCATATCCAAGTCTTCTTTATTTTTTCTTTATACCATCTATTTCATTGATAGTAATCATAGAATCTTCAAGCAGGAAGGAGCCCAAGAGATCAAGAGAGTTCCCCTTTGGCAAATTCTTCTTGTATCAGAGAGTTGGAGAGACCAGGAAAGAAGCGAGATAGGCTCTGATGCCAAGTGAAACCTAAAGAACTAAACACAAACCCCAGGGATGTGTTGGGTAGAGTTTTATATAACTTAATTAAGTGAAGGAAAGGAATTAAGGGATTCTTTATGAAGTCCTGGATAGGGATTAACGGAAAAGGGCTAGGAGTGATAACTTCTAGAAAAAGAAAAGATAATTATATCTATGTTTGCTTTCAAAATTTGTTTTAAAAATATCATCTTCTGGAGCAGTTAGGTGGTGTAGTGGATAGAACTCTGGCCCTGGAGTCAGGGGGACCTGAGTTCAAATCTGGCCTCAGACACTTGAGACTTATTAGCTGTGTGACCCTGGGCAAGTCACTTACTGCAGATTGCCTCAGCAAAAATAAAAGTATCATCTTTTTAAAAAATAATTTTTATTGATATCTTTTTTATTTTATATTACTAGAATTTTTCCCAATATCTCTCCTCCTTGCCCCTCCCAGAGAGCCAACTCATATAACAAAATATTTTTAAATAAAATAAAAAGAGGAAGAAGAGTCAAAAAAAAAATTAGACCAGTGAATATGTAAAAAAAAGTATGAAAATATATGCTACACCCTTGGACCTCATACTTCCGCAAAGGATTGTGTATGTGAAGTATATTCTCATATCTCTTCTTTGGGGCCCAAACCATCATCTTTTAAAGTTTCATTCAGTTAAAATGTTGCTGAAAAGATGGTTTTAGTATGAAAAAAAAATCCTACTCCCTTAGTTTAGTCTAAGAGGCCTATGACTTAGGTTATTTTACTCTGGATGTATGGCTATCACCTTGGTAAGTATTTATGCTCCACTTTGCTTTTACTGTTCTACGTGGTTTCAACCTCACAAAACAAGATGCCTCTCCCAGGAGAAGCTCATTTGTAAACTCAACACTGTGCTGCTGATTCAAGCCTTGATTGACACCATCTCCTTTCCCTCTCTGATTGGAGGGTTAGAGGGTAGAATACCAAACACCTTCCAGTGCCTTCCTTTATAGAGGGCAGAAATTGGATTCTTAGCTCACTCCACTTTGAATTTGCTCCTCTGCCTGGTTTCAACTCCACAAAACAAGATATCCCCTCACTGGATACCCCTTGCTATCCCCATCACCCCTCCCTACCAAAAAAAACTTTCCTGCCTCCTTTTGTGTGTTATCTCCCCTTTTTGATTAGTAGCTTCTTGAGGGCAGGGTTTTTTTTTTTAACTAATTGGAATACTGGTGCTAAGCACAGTGCCAGTCACATATCAGATACTGTATAAATGTTTATTGGATTGGATTGAATTACAGCTGCCTGAAAGATGAATAAATCTGGGAGCTGGGTCTTCAGCATCATAGCTAATGTAACAGATTTGTCAAAGATGTTCTCACATTCACCTGCCATCCTTGCCATCACCAAAACCAACTGCTGTTTGGTTGCCATCTCTTGGCAGGCCAGCTTAAGACCCAGGACCAACTGTCACCAACAGGCAAGCCAGCTTCACTGAATTAGCAAGGCACCCTGAAGGAGAGATGGGCGACCGCAGGTGCTAAGCAAGGTAAACTACTATCACCACTTCAGTAACCACTTTCCTTCACTGAAATGCATGCGGATGGGCCTACGAGCCCCCACAATACCAGTAGCCAGACCACTGGCCCTGCTTCTAGTCCAGTCCTTATAGCCATCATCCAGAGAATCAACTCTTGTGGAAAGGGGGCCTAGCAACTGCTTGGGCAGCCCCAGAGTCCACAGCAACCACAGCTAATGAACACTAGAGAAGAAGGTGCTTGTTGCCAGAGGTCTTGGCATTGTCAAATGATTCAGTTTTAAAATGAATATCATTTTAATAGTGGAAAATAACATAAAAGAAGATGCATTACCACCTTGCCACTGCACCCTAAAGACCACAGGGCATCTGAAACCTCCTAAAGGTTTCATTTCCCTTTACTAGAATGTGAGCTACTTGAATGCAGAGATTTGTGTGAGCAACACTTAGCAATGTGTTTTGTGCATAGTAAGCATTGAATAAATGATTCATTCACTCATTCATGGTCAGATGTTTTTATCTGTTTGCCCCAATAGTGTAAGAGGGGACAGAAAAAAAGATGTGGTGAGATTCCAGATAGGAGTCCTCTGAAGTCTCCCAGCCTTGTCTGGGCCTTGTCGCAATGACCTAATTGTCTCACTGCTTAGTGGTGATTGTGCTGCCCTTCCCCAGCAGAAGTTGACTTGTGAGTTGGCAGAAGAAAAACCTTTTGGTTCCCTTCAGGTGGAGGTTTAGGGAGAATTCTTCAGATTATAAGCTTTGTGATTTCTGTTAAGGAATGTGCTCGAGCACACACACACACACACACACACACACACACACACACACACACACAC
>NW_020948840.1:5621306-5650696 GCF_900497805.2 Vombatus ursinus | reverse complement strand
ACACACACACACACACACACACACACACACACACACACACACACACAAATTTCTTCCTAGTTTCCTTGAAGGTAACTAGGCTAGAGGGCTTCTGCTTTTTTAGATTTTCTATCCAGCTGCAATAATCACAATTAAAAGAGAAACGCAAAAACATCACTATTCATTTGTTAACTGTAAAAATGCAATTCCAGCAGTAATTGCAATGGTTTGCAATTTCCCCAGGTCAATAAATGGCTCCCATAACTTTAATAAACATTGATGCTCTGGGCTTGTTTTAGTGTGATTGAATCTTTTATAGTATCAGCTGCTTGTGTTTCTAGAAAGGTAGGGGTTTTTGGAAAGGCTACACCTGATTGATTAAATTGTCATGTTCAGAGTTAGTTGCTGAATGCTGTGATTTAAGGGGACAAGTTTTTGTTATAGATATTTAGCAGTGAAATTTCTAAGGAGAGGGAGATATAACCTAGCTGCTTATGCTTATTTAGTCTTTAATCATTACTGAAGTCAACCAAACCTGGCAAACCTGCAAATTTAGCACTAAGATTGTCAATCCTTGGGAGGAAAAAGACATTATGAGTTGAAAATTTTTCTTTTACCTTATTCTCAATGATTTCTTGTCCAAATATTATGCCTTATGTAGAATGACCTCCAAATGGAGAATTCATTCTTCAGAATGCTGTAAAACCCCAGAACCTTTTTGGCTTAGTTCAAATTAGGGATGAATTCTCCAGATGCTATAGAGATTGTGATTGATGCTGCTAGCTGCTACCTTCACCCCCCACTCCAGGTTTCACTAAGCTCTACTTGGTTGGGTTAAGCCCGTGACCCAGTCCCTCATTTTTCACCCTTGTCCATTCTTTTGCTCTCCCCTCCCCCCTCGCCTGACACTTCACAAGGCCAGGAGGAATAGTCAGTGTGCTCATCACTCTCCATTTTTGAGTCCAGGTCCTTCTGTCATTCAACAATCAATCCCACTTTCTAAGGTCATGCCATCTGAATATATTCTGATCTCTGCTGTAGTTATCTACCAACCTTCATACTGATCTTCTACTCTTTTCACTTCAGCATTGGCCGCACAGTCTTTTAATCTCTCCCCTTATCCTTGACGACTTCAGTATTCGTGTTGATAAACCTCTGACTTCATATTCATAACCTGGCTATCTTCTTACTTTGCTGGTAGGGCCAGAGACCATTCCCTAGAGGATTTGATCCTTTTAGGTCTGGAACTTCCACCAGTCCCCAGTTTTAAGTGCCTTACATGGCATGTATTTATATATGAGATGACATGTAAAGTGCTTTGCTGGAATAATTATTGTCATTGTTATATGAAACCTGTTTCACTTTACTCCCCAGCTATTCATTCCATATTTTGTTGTCATATACATATTTTAACACCGCCCCCCTCTCCAGTTCTGGAACCATAATCAAATCACTGCTGCTTTGCTGTTTGAAGGAATATGTCAGTTGACTTCCCCTGTGGGGCCACTTACCTATTTTCTTAGCTCATCACCCATTTCTGGACTCCCTTCCTTCTATTCACAGTAGGCAAGGAAGTCCACTGATGTGTATTCATAAGGAGATGAGGCTTGTGTGTGTGTGTGCGTGCGTGTGTGTGTGTGTGTGTGTGTGTGCGCGCGCGCGTGCATGTACGTGTATGTGTACTCATAGGGGTGGAGCGGTAGGGTGTGGTTGACTGTATTTCTCCGTGGAGTATAGGGATGTGTCTCTTGGTGCCTCATGGAGGATGGGGCTTAATAATTGGGTATGTATACCTCCTCTTATGAGACAGACATTGTGGAAGGAACCACTCATTGCACTGACCCACAGCATTCAACTCTATAATCATTGATTAAGCACAACTATGTACCAGGCACCAGGCTAGGTTCTAGGATACAGAGATAAAAAGGAAACACCTACCCTCTTTGCCCTCAAGGAGTTTTATTCTACTGAGGCAGTTCCTGGGGAAGATTGCTTGGGATGAATATCAGTAGGTAAGTATAAACATTGGGGTGAAGCCAAACACCAGCTATTGGAGAACTCAAAACACAGGCTTTGGATGAACCCAAAGGTGGGATCTAAGCATTCCTTGAAGCTTTCTGGCTCCGTTGGAGCATCTCTGATGTCAGCCTGAGCTCTATGGTAAGCTTTGGGTTAGATACTTTTCTGGCCATGTTAAGCTAGGTTCAAAAAATATCAACAAATAATAAAAATTTCCCACAATACATACAAAACAATTTTCTGGGAGAAAAGGGAGAGCATTAACAACTGGGGGTAATCAGGAAAGGCCTCTCATAGGAAGTGACCGTTGTGCTACATGGAGCCAAGGATTTGAAAAGGTAGAAGTGAGGAGGGTTGGCTTTCTAGACATGAAAGACAGACTACAGATCCAGGTAGAACTGTTTTGAGCTGCTTCCCAAGAGAGATTGGGAAAAGGGGCAGCTAATACCATTCCTCCATGAAACCATAAACACATGGTGTGTGTTTGGGCTGCCTCTCTTATATTTCTACTTTCCTGATGTTAGGTGAACAAATATCCTGAGATGGATGTGTCTAAGCTTGAACGTAACCTTGTGAGTTTGACAGCTCTGGAGGCCTCAGGTCTCGTAGGATTGGAACTGGCTGGTGGCAGGGGAAGCAGATTGGCTCAAGACTGGCCGTTTTACAAGCCAGCAGGTACTGGGAGTCAGTTGGACAATGCACAGCTAAGGTAAAATGTAAATTGCCTAATTAGCCATCTTGCAAATTGGTTTATGTCCTGATGAGGTTTAGGTGTAAGCTTCCCAATGGATTGCAACAGTAGTTATCAGTGAACTTATAACTTAACAACACTAATTTAACGTTAGTGTGTACTTTTGAGTCTTTTATGTTTTGTATTCCTTGTGTGTATAGGAATAAATTACCTGGCCCATACCTGATTTATTTGTATATTTTTTATTCCCTCTCCTCCCTTGGGGGAAACATTAGATGTGAGGCATGGCTTAAGTAAAATCATCTCTGGGGCACTGGGTTTTAATGAACTAAAGAGTATGATAAAAGGGATCTTGACCCTTCTCATGAGAAGTCAGGCTGCCTAGGACTGAACCTGGTCCAAACTGCATGCAGAACAGGGAGTACTCTAGTCCCTGGAAGCCCAGCAGATGTTCTTTAATGTTTGATAATCATCCCTTCATTTATCTCTCTGCTTCCAGTTTCTTCCCTCTTCAAAATTTCCTTCACACAGCTTCCAAAATAATCTTTCCAAAGCACAGGTCTAGCCATGTGATTTCCTCACTCACAAACCTTCAGTGTCTTTGCCTATAGGATGGGATATTAACTCCTTAGCCAGACATTGAAGTCCTTCCACATTCTGGTTCTAGTGCCTTTTTTACATTACTACTCTTCATGACTCAAGGCAATAAATAGCCCTACTCGTACTAACTTTCTTCTGATCTCATCCTGCCACCTCTGGTCTCCTTACAGTTGTGCAAACCATCCCTGACCACTTGAATTCATTCCTTCCTCCACTTTGATGAAATACTTCTCTTCAAGATTCCATTCAGGTACCACCTCCTTCAAGGAGCTTTATCTGATTCTTTCCTTCCCAAATTTCCAATTGCATTTTGTCTGGATCTCTCTTTTGCCTCTATCTCATTCTACCTTGTATCATCCTTATTTCCATACATATCATCCTATATCCCCACTGGGTTAGATTATAAGCTTCCTGAGGGCAGGGACTGAGTAAATTTTCACTTTTGTATTCATTTCGTATTCCTAGTGCCACTATAAGGCACTGCATTTTACCTAAATATATACATACATATACATATATACATATTCTTTATGTCTATACACACATATATTTATGTATTTGTCATTGAGTTGAATTGAAATGAATGTTTTATTAAAGACCTAAGAGGATTCTCGCCATGGTCTCACTATTATAGGACTGTGCTGGAGCCAGTTCCAACTGTCTCTTCCAGTTGTTAAATTTTTAGATAAATTGCTAATTATTAAAATCTCAGTGTGTGCGTTTATACTTCAGAAATCTCCCAAATGCTGCAAATCAAGCCTTGCTTTACTGTTTGGTTGGTTGTTTAGAGTTAAGAAAGTGATGGAAAAATGTTAATAAAGCAGATTAAGCTTTTTTGGAGAGTGGGTTATTAAACATTTATCAGCAAACCCCTGGTTGTTTATCATTCCTCCATCTGACATCATACAGCATTTTGTTTGTATCTGCAATGGACTTTATAATTTTGTACTTTATATTAAAGTTGTCTGTGTATCATGTTCCTCCCCTGGACTTTAAGCTCCATGAAGGGAGGAACTCATTCATCTCTCATCTCTCACAGTGTGCAGCACAGCATTCTTCAGGCAGAAAGAACAATAAAGGTTTGTTGAATATGATTTTAATTATGAATTTCTGACTGCTGCACATTTCTCTATATGCCCAGCCTACTTGCCAAATGGAAAGCTCCCACACAGAGTAGTTCCCCTTAATTTGTCTACTCCACAAACATATTGCAGGGAAATGGTAAATGAAAAGGAATGAGACCAACCAACACATTTGTTTGGGATATGTTTAAAATCATTAAAGTAAACAAACTGTTCACTGTAATAAAAATGAGAATCTAGGGAATCAACTCACTTGCTTTATATGCCACATGTTTTAATTCTAGTCTACCACCTGGGATGCTTCTGGTCCATCACCCTCCACAATTGGTTGTTGCGAAGGGGCCGCATATGGACTTTGATTTTATCATTTAATCTAATTGAGAGAGACAGTGTGGTATAGTGGCTAGAGACAGGCCTAAGAACTATGAAGACCTGGGTTCAAGTCCTATCTCTGGCATGTATATTAATTATGTGACTGTGAGTAAGTCCCTTAATCTTTCAAATCCTCTAATCATATCTTTAAGACTATAAATTACAGATGTATCACTGACTTACATTGGTAGAAGGAGTTTCCATATTGGGCATTACTTACACTGATGAAATCATAAGTCTAGATTAAGGATTCTTAACGTGCCTTTGTGTCATGGATGCCTCTGGCAGGATGGGGAAGCATATGGACTCTTTTTTAGAATAGTGCTTTTATGTGCATAAAATAAAATATATAGGATTACAAATGAAACTAGTTATATTGAAGTAGTCATCGAAATATTTTAAAAAAGAAACAAGTTCATGGAGCCAAAGTTAAGAACTCCTGATTTAGACCAAACTTTTATCTTACTTCTATTCCAAACCTAAGCAAATTATAATTAGGGTGATAGTCCCCCTGGGTGGCCAAAGCCTATTATAATGCATTCCCAAACCAGTTGGAAAGTTTGAATTTCCAATGCCACTACTCTTTAACTATTACAGATAAATGAGGGTTTATCAGTATTGCAGTAGATGAAACCATATCCTTCCCTACCTACTGCACAGAATTGTTATGAGGATCAAATGAAATAACACATATAAAGCACTTTGTAAACCATAAAATGCTATATAAATGTCAGCTATTATTATATATAAATGTCAGCTATACAAGGTGGTTGGTTCGCAGATGTGATGAGAGGAAGTGGGGTGGGTGCAGGCAGAGTTTGATTGAAACTGGTTAGAATCATGCAGTTGGGAAATCCATGGTGTTGAAACTGAAGTCTCCCTCCTTTTGTGTCACTATAATGTGTGTGTGTGTGTGTGTGTGTGTGTGTATGTTTGGGGGTTTTTGTGTGTTTATGTGTTGAGGTTTGTGCTGCTGCAGAGACAGTACACAGTGCACACCTGAAGTGGAGGAGCAAAGAGTAAGGTAGCAGAGATGTTTAGTGGAAAGTAGACTGAATTTGGAGTCAGAGGATCTAGTTAGAATCCCAGTTCTGCTACTTACTAAGTATTTTAACCTTTTTTATGCCTTGCTTTCTTTACCTCTAAAATGGAACCTCACTAGAAGACTCATCAAATCTCTTCCAGCTCTAAATCCCAAATCCTATGAAACTTTTATTTTTCTTCTTTATTTCCTTTTGTCAGAGATTAACTTTATTTTTTCTTTTAAAAATATTTATTATTTATATATTTTTAACATTTAAAAATTTTTTTGAGTTACAAATTCTCTCCCTCCCTCTTTCCCCTCCCACAGCCACTGAGAAGGCAAACAATATATCAACTACACATGTGAAATAACACAAAATATTTCCATATTAGCCATATCACGAAAAAGCAAGAACAACAAAGTGAGAAAACTATACTTCAATTTGCACCCAGAGTTCATCAATTCTCTCTCTGGAAGTGGATAGCATTTTTTATCATGAGTCCTTTGGGATTGTCTTGGATCATTGTATTAATTAGATTAGTCTTTCATAGTTGATTTTCCTTACGATTTTGGTGTTACTGTGTACAAGGTCCTCCTGGCTCTTGCTCATTTCACTCTGCATCAGTTCATCTAGGTCTTGCCATGTTTTTCTGAAACCATCTCCCTGGTCACTTCTTATAGTGCAATAGTACTCCATCACAATCACATGCCATAACTTGTTAAGCCATTTCCTAATTGATAGGCATCCCCTCAATTTCCAATTGCCTCAATTTGCCACTACAAAAAGAGTTGCTATAAATATTTGTGTACATATAAGTCCTTTTTCCTTTTCTTTGATCTCTCTTTGGTATAGACCTATTGGTACTATTGCTGAGTCAAAGAGTATGCACAGTTTTATAACCCTTTAGGCATAGTTCCAATTGTTTTTCAGAATGGTTGGACCAGTTCACAACTTCACTAATACTTCATTAGTGTACTTATTTTCCCTCATTCCTTCTAACATTTGTCATTTCTGATAGATGTGAGGTGGTACCTTAGAGTTACTTGAATTTGCCTTTCCCCAATCAATAGTGATTTAGAGTATTTTTTTCACATGACTATAGATAGCTTTGCTTTATTCTTCTGAAAACTGCATGTTCATATTCCTTTATGATTTATCAATTGGGGAATTTTTTAAAAATAAATTTAACTCAGTTGTCTATACATTTGAGAAAAGAGGAATTTATCAAAGAAATTTGCCATAAATTAGATATAATATACATATAAATATATTTTCATTGTCTATGGTACCTTTTATCAAAATATAGTTTCCCTGATTGTCTCTTTAAATTGAGTCTATTTTTGCTTTTGCTTTGTCTGAGGTCATGATTGCTATTCCTGCCTTTTTTTTTAACTTCAGCTGAAACATTATAGTCTGCTCCTTCTTATTTTAACTCTGTATGTGTGTCTTTCTGTTTCAAGTGTGTCTTTTGTAAACACATTGTTTGATTCTGATTTCTAATCTATTTTGCTATTTGCTTCTGTTTTATAGGTGAGCTCATCCCATTCACATTCACAGTTATGATTACTAACTATGCATTTCCCTTCATACTATTTTCTTCTGTTTATCCTTCTTTCTCTTTTTATCCTCTCCCTCCTAAAAGCCTGTTTTGCTTCTGACTACTGCCTTCCCCAACTTGCCCTCCCTTTTGTCTTATCATCCTCCCCTTTCTCTTATCCTCTTCCTCTCCTATTTTCCTGTTGGGTAAGATAGTTTTCTATACCCAATTGAGTATGTGTATTTGTGTGTGTGTGTGTGTGTGTGTGTGTGTGTGTGTATGTATGTATGCATTCTCCCTTCTTTGAACCAGTTCTGATAAGTGAGGGTCAAACATTGACCCTCTTCCATTTTCCCTTCCACTGTAAAAGCTCTTTCTTGTGAACCTCTTTTATATGAGAAAAAATTCCCCATTTTACCTCTTCCTTTCCTCTGCTCCCAGTGCATCACTCTTTTTTACCCCTTAATTTTTATTTTTGAGATCATCCCAATGTAATTGACTCACACCTGTACCCTCTATGTAGACTGTGTTTAACCACCCTAATAATGATAAAGTTTTGGGAATTACATGTATTATCTTCCTGTATAGGAATGTAAACAGTTTGACCTTATTGAGTCACTTACGTTTTCTCTTTCGTGTTTACCGTTTTATGCTTCTCTTGAGTCTTGTGCTTGAATGTCACATTTTCTATTCAGCTTTGGTCTTTTCATCACGAATGCTTGAAAGCCCTCTATTTCATTAAATATCCATTTTTTCCCTTGAAGATTTAACTGGATAGATTATTTTTGGTTATAATCCAAGCTCCTCTGCCTTCCAGAACATCATATTTCAAGCCTTACGTAGAAGCTGTTAAATCTTGTGTGATCTTGACTCTGACTTCATGATATTTGAATTGTTTCTTTCTGACTGTTTGCAATATTTTTTCCTTGACATGGGAGACCTAGAATTTTACTAAAATATTCTTGGGAGTTTTCATTTTGGAATCTCTTTCAGGAAATGATCAATGGATTCTTCCAATTTCTATTTTAACCTCTGGATCTAAGCTATTGCGGGCAGTTTTGCTTTATAATTTCTTGAAGTGTGATGTGTAGGGTTTTTTTTTTTTGAACATGGCTTTCAGGTAGTCCAATAATTCTTAATGATATTTCCTCGATCTATTTTCCAAATCAAGTTGTTTTTTTGATGAAATATCTTACATTTTCTCCTTTTTTTCCATTCCTTCAACTTTGTTTTATTGTTTCTTGATGTCTCATGGAGTCCTTAGCCTGCACTTGATTAATTCTATTTTTTAAGGAATTATTTTCTTCAGTGAGCTTTTGTACCTCTTTTCCCATGTAGTCAATTCTACTTTTTTAAGGAATTCTCTTTTTCAGTGAATTTTTTTAATCTCCTTTTCCATTTGGCCTATTCTGCTTTTTAAGGGGTTCTTTTCTTAAAGTAAAAGGAATTATTTATACAAAAATATTAATAGCAGCTCTTTTGTAGTAGCAAAGAATTGGAAATTGTGGGGATGTCTATCAGTTGGGGAATGACTGTGGCACATGATTTGACAGAGTAGTACTATTGTGCTATAAGAAATAATGAGGGGAATGGTTTCAGAAAAATCTGGAAAGACTTATATAAACTTATGCAAAGTGAAGTGAGCAGAACCAGGAGATCATTGTACATAGTAACAACAATTGTAAGGATGATTAGCTATAAAAGACTTAGCTACTCTGATCAATACAATGATCAAAGATAATTCCAAAGGACCCATGTTGGAAAATGCTATCTGCCTCCAGAGAGAGAACTCAGGAACTCTGAGTGCAGATTAAAGCATACTTCTTTTTACTATCTTTATTTTTATTGTTGTATTTTGTTTGTGTTTTCTTTTTCAATATGGCTAATATGGAAACATATTTTGTATGTATGTATATCATATGTATAATCAAAATTAAATTACTTGCCCTCTCAAGGAAGGGGGAAGAGTGGCTGGGAGGGAGAATTTGGAATTCAAAATTTTAACAAAATATTTGCTAAAACAATTTTACATGTAATTGAGAAATATCTAATAAAATAAATAGAAATAACTTTTAAAAAAGATATTGTTTTCATCAGTGAATTTTTGTGCTCCTTTTACCTTTAGGCTAATTCTGGTTTTTTTTTTTTTAAGGTATTTTCTTCAGGATTTTTTTGTGCCTCTTTTGCCAAGTTGTTAATTCTATTTTCACAATTTTCTTTCATCACTCTCATTTCTCTTCCCAATCTTTCCTCTACCACTCACTCTTATCTCTTTCTTTAACCCTTCTAGGATTTCTCATTGTGCTTGTGTCTAATTAGCACCTTTCTTTGAGACTTCGGTTGTAGGGGTTTTCACATTATTGTCTTCTGAGTGTATGTCTTGGTCTTACCTGCTACTGTAGCAGTTTTTTATGGTCAAGTTCTTTTTTTTTTTTCAGTTTGCTCATATTTCTTGACTTTGAACTTTTTTTAAAGTTGGGCTCTACTTACCTGGGAATGGGGAGGTACTATCCTACTATGCTGCTGTTTTCAGAGCTTATTCTGGGGGCCTGCAAGTTTTGGGTGCTTCCAAGGTGGTGTGATCTGGGGAGAGGTGTAGTCACCGATTCCTCTGCAGCCTCAAGCACTAGTGCTTCTCTTGGCCCTGGAACTGTGACCAGGTCCCCCACTCTCCTTTAGCTGAAAGTGCTCCTCTCTGACTTGGAACTGTGACCAGGGCCCCTGCTTCCTTGTGAATGATCATAAGTGCTCCTCTCTACTCTGGAACTGTGACCCAGAACTGTGTATGGGCAAAAAGTTGCCCATCAGCATCAGCTGTACCCAGTGCCAGCAAAGGGTTCCCTGTCTGCTGCTGCTGTAACAGCTATCTCCAAGGCCTGCTGCTGGTGCTGCCACCATGTGAGCTTTAGGCCAGTGCTCACATATCAGAAACCTCTCCTGTGGACATCCTAAGTACTCTCTGGCTGGAAAAATGTTTCACTCTGACCTTTTGTCAAGTCTGTCATTACAAAATTTGAGGTATTATTTTTAAAGTGGGTTAGAGGGGAATGTTGGGAAAGTTTGGCTGGGTTGCTGCCTCTAATCTACCATCTACCATCTTGAGTCCTCCTGTGAAACTGTATTTCAGGTGAAACATAACATTTTCTCTATAACTTGTACCAGTAGAGCACATTTCCAATATTCTATCTATAGAAAAAGGCATGCCCAGTGGTGAACATGAGGATACAATGAATCTTTGGTGCTGCCTCCTCCATGGAGCCTTTGCTGATGTCCCTTTTGTAAAAGTGATTGCTCCCTCTCCAATCTCTCATCCCTTTCTTTTTGATCTCTTCTATATACTATATTCTAACTTTCATTATAATTATTTTTGTACATATTATATCTCCCATTTGACTGTAAGGTTCTTCAAGGTGTGGTCTAGGTTGTGAATTTTTGTGTTCCCAATTCTCAGCACAGTGTCCTGCATATAATAAGCATTTAATAAATGTTTTCTAAAAAGAAAATGAAATGTTAAAGTTCCACAAGAATTGTATTTCAACTTTCCAGGTGATCCAGATGGCTTTGTCCTATTGCCTGCAGTAATTTTCTCTGATGATTCACACAAATTCCCTAAATCTGGAACCTTTCCATAGGCTTAGAAGCTGGCCATGTTTCATGATCTGGGAGACTGCTTCATTCAATTCAATTTCAGCAAATATATATTTAGTACCTAATATATTCTAGGCATTGGGGATATAAATGTGCTGTGTGGGGGGCAGGGCAGCTAGGTGGCACAGTGAATAGAGTGCCCTGGGCCTGGATTCAGTAAGACCTGAGTTCAAATCCAGCCTCGGACACTTACTAGCCATGTGATCCCTGGGCAAGTCATTTAACCCTGTTTCCCTCAGTTTCCTCATCTGTAAAATAAGTTGGAGAAGGAAATGGCAAACCACTCTAGTATCTTCACAAGAAAACCCCCAAGTGGGGTCACAAAGAGTCAGAAATGATTGAAACAACTGAACAACAAGAACAACAAGGCATATAGGGTGGCCTTGTAGCACCTCAATCGTTCCACTTGACTGTGTGAACACTTAATACTTACTGGATTGGGTCCTTTACTTCAACCAGATCTTACACTGGTAGGTCTAGGCAGCCATTATGCAACTATACCTGAATTCTCTCAGAGTTCTAGAGGTAACTCTTTTGAGGAAGAAAATACTTTCTCAACTCACCACATTAGCTCTTGAGCCCCCATCAATGCATTTTCATTGACAAAAACCACTCATTCACAATAATAGCACTTTTAGATATTATATATAGCCATTTACTTATCAATAAGGCAAAAACAATTATAATATCACAGATACTCATATATTCAAGCAAGTGAATGAGTAATAAAATACAGCACAACAAGTAAGGCTGAATCATGTTTTCCCACCAATGCACTCAGTATTGGGGAGGAGGGGAGGGAAGGTGGCCTTATAGGAACCTCTGGGTAAGCACATGATAAAGGAAAATTTGTGTACTCAGAGTAACTCACAACTATGGGTTGTAGACTCTGCTGTTATTAGTCTATTTTAGGACAGGAACATCTATATCACATGCAGCTGCTTTTCAACTCTCTTTAGCTGGGCCAATTCTTTTTTCTGCAATACTCAAACTAATATAGCACTCATTCAACTTATAACTAACCTTAAAAGGAGATTTAGAAAGTGTTGTTTCTGAATTTTGATAGTAGTCTCATTTTAAGCCAGGAAACTGCAAAACTCCTCAAGCTGGCTATCTCGGGAATTACTGACCAGCCCAGCTAACGTTTTACTCACTTTGTTGTTGCTCTGTGGTTTTCAGTCATGTCTGACTATTCATGACCCCATTCTGGCAAAGCTACTGGAGTGGTTGGCCATTTCCTTCTCCAGCTCATTTTACAGTTGAGGAACTGAGGCAAACAGGGTTAAGTGACTTGCCCTGGGTCACACAGCTAGTAAGTGTCTGAGGCCGGATTTGAACTAAAGAAGGTGAGCATTCTTGACTTCAGGTGGGTGCACTCTCTCCACTGTACCACCTAGCTGCCCTAGGATCCTGCATTATCCAATCAGAACAGAGCTTATCACAAACATCTCAAACTGATTCTTTGGGAACTGCAAACCAGCCTAGTTAGCTCTTCTTATATAGCAAAGTAGCTAAAATACCAGCCTTTCTATTTTTCTGTTTTTCTTTCTCAAACCAGACAGCAAAGAAAAACACATACTTTTGAGAGGATTCACCTCTCTTTAGCTCTAAAGAGTGCTAAATACTAATACCAGAAACTAATGCTTTTGTACAATCAAGTTGAGCCTCTCTCAAGCCAATCAAGAGTCATGCAGCTGAAGACTTCTGATTCCTCCTACTTATCTTAGTCTCTTCAAACATCCAGGTCCACAAAGCTGCTTTTTCAACCCCTTGCTGTCTTTTTATCCTCTTTGGTCAAGTTTGTCCATCTCTCCACCAGATCAGTCTCGGTGTGCCTCCTAGATCCCTAGATACCCCATATCTCTCAGTGACTCAAATCAGAAAGTCCTGGAACTCAATGACTCACCTTTCACTTAAAAGGTAACAATTCATAAAATTTCCCTATTTTGGAGACTATACTTGGTCTCCAAATATTTATATCATTTCTCTTTGTTTTTGGTTTTGCCCTTTTAAGTCTTAAAATCATTGAATGCAAATGAGGTAAAGAGTCATAACGGCCCGCAGTACTAAATTCCTAACACAGTTTACTATTGCAGTTGTTACTTTGAAAATATTTCTTCAAACTCACATTTTTTCCAGTTTTTAATAAATAGAAGTTATATTTCTGTCCCTTTAATTCATCAGAGACAGTTTGTGCACAATGATTAGAGCCCTGGGCCTGGAGTCAGAAAGCCTCAGATACTTAATAGTTATGTGTCCCTGGACAAGCTACTCTATTTGCTTCAGTTTCTTCAATTGTAAAAATTATAAAATGGGAATATTAGCACCTACCTAGAGCGGTTATTGTGAGGGTCAAATTAGATAGGTAAAGTACTTAGGACAGTTCCTGGCACATAATAGCTATCTATATGAATGCTTATTCCCTTTCCATGAAAGAGTTCATTTATAAACTTTCCACATACATTCTTTCACAAGGTTGTTTAGGTCTTTTTCTTTCTTTCTTTTTTTTTTTTTTACCACAATTCACTTTATGTTTAAAATTGCTCAAATCTCATCTGAAATTTGTTTCTCCATCCATATATTTTGACAGTTTTTTTTAAAACCAAAGTTCTTTTCCTGTTCAGGCATCACAATGTTCATCTATGAAAGAGGCAATAACATACATCTGTTACCAATTGATATAACTATTTTTCTTTACCCAAAGTGCTTTTTCTGATCCTTTTGACACAAAACCACTTTGTGTGAAAAGGACAGTACCTTAAAAGAGACAATATCTTACATAAAGATGAAAAATGATAGCCTATCTCCTCAACAAGCTTACATTCTATATGGGTTGAGGGTGGCCTGGGAGAGGGATTCAGCATCTCTCATACTTATTACCTGTGTGACCTTGGGCAAGTCAATTAACCTCCCTGGGCCTCAGTTTCTATATCTATTCAATGAAGGGATTGCACTGATGGTGTCTGAGGCCTCTTCTAACTCTAGCTCCTATTATCCTATGACCACATACCCAACTAAATATAATACAAGATAGAGTGTGATGGGCAGAAGTGAGTCAGCTAAATTTTTCTGCGGAAGTTTGATGAAAGAGCAAGCATTTTAATCTTGATCAGGGAAAGCTTCCCAAGGAGCTGATTCCTGAAGGGTGAGAAGGATTCTGAAAGAGATGGGGAAGAAGCACATTCCAGGCATTAAGCAACAGCCTGTACAAATGCCCAGATGGAGAAGGTGGCATGATGAGTTTGAGAAACAGACGAAAGTTCAGGTCGGTTGAAATGTGGAGTTCGGGAGTATTGTGAAATAAGCTGAAGGTTCTGGATTTGATTCCGTAGGCAATAAGAAAGTTTTTGAACAGGAGAATGATGTGGTCAGGCCTATGCCTGAGAAAGATAATTTTGACAGTTGTGTGTAGGATAAAGGGAGGCAGGGAGATCATTTAGAAAGCTAGTAAGTGTCCAGTCAAGAGTTGATTGGAGGCAGCATGATATTGTGGAAGAGCAGCAGCTTTTGAGTTGGAGGATGTTGGTTCTAATCCCACCTCCGACACTTACTAGCTTTGTGACCTTGTGCAAGTTATGAATTCCTTGGGCCTCAGTTTCCTCAATTGTGAAATGAAGGAGTTGGACTAGATGGCCTTTGAGGTCCCTTCTAGCACTAAATTTATGATTCTGTGTTTCCTGAGGTAGAAAGAATGTGACAGATGTTGTGAAGATCGACTTCCCTCTGAAAACCTGGCAGGCATAGAACATAGGATCATAGGGTCAGTTTTGGCTCATATTTAATTTTTTCTATCCCTTGTCTCAAACAGCACTTGTTACAGAAATCAGGGTCTTAACAGAGAGACTAGTATATTAGGAATATATGAGGAAAGAACACACAGATTTAGCAAGTACCCTCACAGCTGTTCATTTGGTGCAGATGACCCTTTAACAAAAAAGGTTATTAAATGAAAAAAAAATGATTCATGTCATAATATATTGAGGTAGCACATTACTTTTTAATACAGCAACTGCTAAATTTGCATGTTCCTAATTTGCATAAACAATTGACCTCATTAGTAACTCATTAGATAAATTGAGCCCATAACCAATGCAAATCCATTACAAATGTACATCTGGATATGAATGTGCTCCTAGAAATTCATTGAGATTCAGAGTTGCTGCAAAATAAATGCCTGATTCTTCAGTAAAGGAAGGAAATATCCATTTTTAGAGCTTCATAGATGATAACGTTTAATATAATCAATTTTGGTGATGTTTTGTCCCTTACTGACAAACATTTGCTTCATTTTAGGGAAAGATCAGTGTCTTCCATAATGCCAACGTGAACATAATGAAATAATTTATGTGTTAGTTTTCCTCCTGTTCTTTATTCATTTACTCATTTAGCAAGTATTTTATTAAAGACCCACTGTGTGCAAGGCTCTAAGGGATGTTGATCTCTTCATACTTTTGTGGTTATTATGGACCTATGGTTTTATTCATATGGGGAAGTTTCTGGTGAGGAAACTTCCTCTACCAATGGAGATCAGCAACTCTTCTTCAATTCATATTTTTAGAGAGTTTCTGGAGGCATGGAGATTTTAAGTAACTCACTTAGCCTCATGCAGCTTGCCTATGTCAGAAGTAAGACTTCAACTAGGTGTTCTCATTCTCTCTCTGTCTCCCCTTCTCTCTCTCTCTCTCTGTCTCCCTCTGTCTCTCTCTTCCTCTCTCCCTCCTCCACAAAAAACACATGTGATAAAAGCGAATAAATGAGGTTCCAAGTACATACTGAGAGTTCATAGAGAGTAAGTAGATCACTTCAACCAGGAAGACCAGGTTGGGGGTAAGGAATTAAGGAAGGTTTCATGGAGTGGTTGGTGTTTGAAATCTACTATTCATTTTCTTAATTGACTAATCAGGTTCAGTTTCTATTCAGTATATCATGGCATAGGTCAGTTAAGTCCTACTTCTAACCTTATTAGTTATATGATAGAAGAAATAGTTGTGTTCTTTCTCTGTGTCCTATGAAGTCAATTGTGAGTATCAATCCTGAGCAGAAAAGCACCAACTGAGACCAGACAGAATCCTGATGAAGCCTTAGGCACAACATGAAGGAATCTGAGAAGTTCCCTCCTCCCTCAAACTGTAGGATCCAGTTCCAATCTCAGAGAGGGAGCAAAAGGAGGACCTCTTCCAATTCCTTCACCATTTGCCCCTGTGTAGCCAGCACTCTGAAGACTCAATCCCATTTTCTCCTTGTCCTTCATTTCCTTTCTCTCTCTCTCTCTCGAAAGTAGTTTGTATGGGCCTTGGTTTTCATTCATTTAATGTGGTTTTATATTTGTAGCCAAAGCATGTAAATTATTCAGCTCATTGGCAAATTACTTTCCTTTTCTAATTAGTGCCACCTGTGTAGTCAGTTCAACTCCATTGTGTAATAGGAGTTTCCATTGCTTTGGAAGAGTTCATGTCTCAGGTTGAAGCTTGTTCTTTTTGGGAACTCTTACACCCATCTCAGGTTGGCTCCAAAACCGAACCAAAACCTGTCAGGGTTCTAGTTTATTCATAGCCCAATATCTTCAAGGTCAGAGCTTAAGAGAAAATCTAGCAAAATGTAATAGATATTGCCCTGATTAATGAGATTTTGTAGAAAATGTTCTTTGTTTCCTGTAGAGCTGCTGAGATCCTAGACCCTCAGCTTATTAATCATTATGTCCTTGAGCAGAAACATTTACAAACATAAAACAAAGGGTACCTATTGATGGACAAACACAGTTGTGATTAAGCCTGACTTTTTTTTAGGAAGTGGACCATGGTGAGTCTGGGTGTCAGTTGGATTCCCATGGAACTGGATAGGTAAAGAAACTTTCCTGAAAAGCTGATTGATATACTGAAATTAACAAGGGCAATTTTGAATGTAACCTGGTTTGTTTGTTATTCAATTCAGAATTTTTGCTACCCATACAACAATGGCTAGGGACAATATCAGCATGAAGCATTGTGCCTTTTGAAATGAGGAACTTTGTTCCTAACTGGGAAATTTTGATTGAGGCCTCGTGAAAGATATGAATTTGAGTCACCCTGTATCAACTAATTAATCAAGAAGCATTAATAAATGTACAAAGAAAAAAGTGAAAGAATATCTGTCTTTAAGTAGCTTAGAATTTAGCTGAGGGAGACAACAGGTAAGTAGGTGTGTATACACACATAGGTATAATCCAGCTACATATATGCATGTATATGCTATCTAACTCACCCTTTCTAGGGTACTCCTTCCAGGGATACATTCTATAGATATATAACTATATGTAATATCATACATAATATACTTATATATTACACATAATATTTTATATAGTTATCTAATACAATGTATAAACATAATTTTATATCTTATATATGGGTATAAGTATAAATAAAATGTATACATATACATACCCAAGGTGTATCCCCCAGAAGATATACCCTAAAGGGAGTGATATATATATATATATATATACAACGCACATATATACATATACAGAGAAGTCTTTGAGAGAATGAAGAAAATGTTTGACTAATAATAATATTATTATTAGTAATAACAATAATAATAATAGATAATAACAAGTAAGATTTATATAGCACTTACTATGTGTCAAGCACTGTTAAGATCTTACAATTATTATCTCATTTGATCCTCATAACCTTAACAAACCTGGAGGGTAGGTGATATTAATATCCCCAATCTATAGATGAGGAAACTGAGGCAAACAGAGGTTAAGTGACTTTCTCAGGGTCACACAGCTAGTAAGTGTCTGATATGGAATTTGAACTAAGGTTTTCTTGACTCCAGATCCTGCTCTCTATCCATTATGCCACGTAGCTGCCTTATATGTATATGTACACATATGTATATGTGCATGCACATGTGTATATGTGTGTACAATATATGTATATATAGTCTGTGTATTTATTCTCTGCATTCTCTGGAAGACCTTTCTATATATTTATATGTACAACTCATGCATACATATATACACACACACAGAATATGTATATACATTATATACACACATGGACACATCTGTATACACATACATGCACACACATGTACACAATACATACAAACATATGTAGGCATGGCTGTGTACATGTAAACATATATACATATACAGACAGGTCTTCCAAAAAATGCAGAGAATATATGTGAAAATGAGTATTGTAAAAACTTTATATAAGCTTATCTATGTATCTAAATATATATCACCCCCTTTAGAGTTGAAGGTGTCCAATCACGGAATGAGTTATTTTGGATAGTTGGGAGTTTCTCCTTTGCTTAAGGTCTTCCAGAGAATGCTATAGAACGTATTCTTGGCTAAATGTGATTTAGACTAGGAGGTCTCAGCTCTCTCTCTCTCTCTCCCTCTCTCTCTTTCTCTCTCTCTCTCTCTCATATTTTTATTTATTTTGTTAAATGTTTCCCAATTAGGCACATTGTAATCTGATTTGGGCAACACTTAGGAGTGTTACCTCTGTGGGGCCATATATTTGGTACCTCTGCTCTATATAACTGTGAAAATACTTTTCCTAAAGGGCAGATATGAGTGTGTGATTCCCATGCTCAAGAATTTCCAATGGCTCCCTGTTGCCTCTAAACACAAACTTCTCAACTTGGCATTAAAAAGAAAAAAAAATTCTAAGAAGCTTTATTGATGCCTTTTGCTTGTTATACCACAATAGTTTTTCCAGTATGTACCTGTCATAGTATTTGCCTTTGTAACAACAACAACAACAACAACAACAACAACAACAACACAACAAAAAACCGAGTTGAGCCAAACCAACTGAAATAGTGACTGTCAGAGTATGCAACATTTGTCATCCACAGTATCTACCTTCTCCACTGAAAGGGAGTGAATGAGATGTTTTATCAATTGTCTTCTGTAGTCGTTGTGCTACATTCAACTGCCTTTCATTATTATTTTCACTGATATTATTAAAAAAATTTTTTTTAAATTTTTAGGCAATAGGGGTTAAGTGACTTGCCCAGGGTCACACAGTTAGTAAGTGTTAAGTGTTTGGTCTGAGGCCGGATTTGAACTCAGGTCCTCCTGACTTCAGGGCCGGTGCTCTCTCCACTGCGACACCTACGTGCCCCTCACTGATATTATTAGAATCAATTTTATATATAATTTTTCTAGTCCTGCTTTCCTCAGTTCATACTAGTCACCTCTTGTTTCTCTGAATTCTTTATAATTATTATTTCTTGTGGTAAAAATAATATTCCATCAAATCAGGATACCACAATTTGTTTAGCCATTCTCCAATGGATTGGTACCCGCCTTGTTTTCACTTTATTGCTACCACAAAAAAGTACTGATATGAGTATTTCTTTCTGTCTTTGACCACCTTAGGGTCTTTGCCAAGCAATATGCTTGCTGACTTTTAAAAGTTATGAACATTTTAGTCACTTTTCTCACATCATTTCAAATTGCTTTCCAGAATGGCTAGACCCCCTTACACCAGGCTGGCAGTTAGAGACCTTCACAATTTGGCTCCAGCCTACCTTTTTACACTTATTTTATGTTGTTTTCCTTTATATTCTCTTTGTTTCAATCAGACCTGCTATTCCCTGACCTAGCCATTCCCTTCTATCACACAGGTTGTCCCCTATGATTGAAAAGTACTGCCTCTTCACCTCCATCTCTTAGAATGCTTAGCTTCCTTCAAGGTTTAACTCAGGTTCACCTCCTATGTGAGGCCTTTTCTGAATATGATGTTTATTATTGATATTAATAGCTAACATTTATACAGTGCTTACTATGTGCCAGGCACTGTGCTAAGCACTTTACAAATAGAATTTCATTATATCCTCTAGGAGGTAGGTACAGGTATTACTCCCATTTTACAGATGAGGAAACTGAGGCAAACAGGGTTAAGTGACTTACCCTAGAGTCACACAGCTAGTAAGTGTCTGAAAATGAATTTTAACTCAGGTCTTCCTAAGTCCAGGCCTAGCACTCTATCCATTGTACTGCCTAGTTGCCTCTCTCTCCTTTCTCCTTCAGTTATCATGCATTTATTTATTTGTGTATTATTGTATCTCTTAGCAGAAACTAAGCTCTTTGAGGACAAGAACTACTTTTCTTTTTTTGCCAGGGCTTTTAGTAAGCCAGGGCTTACTACAGTGCCTTGAACACAGTAGGCATTTAACAAATTCTTGCTCAATTGAATTGAATTCTCCATCTGTGAATTCTTAGAACTTCATAAGTTCACTATCTGACTTCTCCGCTCCTACTTCAGGGCTGCTAGATGTTGGTGGAAAAATGTATGAAACTCAGCTGATTTTACTCCCTACAAATATATGGTACATGACCTTGACCTTTGGTGGGCTTTTACTGTTCTCAACAATCTTTCTACTCTACCCTTATTTGTTCCTTTTTTTTTTTTTAAGGCAATTGGAGTTAAGCGATTTGCCCAGGGTCACACAGCTAGTAAGTCTCAAGTGTTTGGTCTGAGGGCAGATTTGAACTCAGGTCCTCCTGACTTCAGGGCCAGTGATCTATCCACTGCGCCACCTAGCTGCCCCCCTTATCCAATTTCTTGCAGCAACTTTTCCAAACCTTTTATTCCCTCTCCTCTAACTCTTAATGATATGCTTCATGGAGAAGATTTAGGACATCTAAAATAAGCTCTTTCAGATCCCTTCATCCATTCCAAAGACCTTCTCAATATGATCATTACTTCTTTCTTTTCCTCTAACCAGAAGAGAAATATCTCTACCTTGTCATAGTAAAACCATACACTTTGAGTTGGAAGGCATCTTGGAGTTCATTCAGTCCAACCCCCTCATTTTACAGATAAAAAACCTGAAGCTCAGAGAAATTAAATTACTTGTTCAAGGCCCCATAGATGATAGATCTGGGAGATAAGCCCAGATGTTCTTAATCCAAATGCAAGACTTTCAACTTTAATACAATCTGTCTGAACCCTCTGTCTCTAGTCTTGATCCCATCCCCTCTAGCCTCCTTAACCCATACTTCTCTCTCTACTTATCAACAAACACACTCATCTCCTTAATTCTAAATTAAAAAAAAAAAGTCTTCCTTTGTCCCTTTATTCCCATCTGGAATCAATCCTATCTTTTGCTAATTGCTAACTTCCTGAAAAAAAGTGTCCTATACCTGATTCCTCTGCATCCTTACTATCTATTCTTTCTTTGATCTTTTACAATCTGGCTTTTGCCCTACTACTGTACTAAAACTTCTGATTGGGTCATCAGTGACCTATTAATCAGATTTCTTTTTTTTTCATCCTCCTTGACCTCTTTTCAGCTTTTGACACTGTTGGCCATTTGATGTTACTAGATAATCTTTCCTTCAGAGCTCCTACAACCTCTTGGTTCTCCTTAATCTGTGGTTGGAGTTTGTCTTATTTCCTGACTTCTCATCCTTTTTCTCACCCCTCAATATGGGTGTTCCCTACAGTTCTGGACTCTATCCTTCCTTTGTCTCTGTTTATAGTCTCTCTCTTGGAAGTGTCATTCATTCCATAGCTTCATTCATCATCACTTTATTTTTTAGATCAAACATTAAAAATATATTTTGTTTTTATATCACTTTCACTCAGACATATACATATGTATGTATATGTAAATGAATATCTCTCTAACTCTTCTACCCAGAGAGCCATTCCCTGTCACAAAGGATAATGAAAAAAAAAGTCAGTTCAATCAGTCAATCAACCAACAAGCTTCTGTTAAGCACTTACTAAGCATCAGGCATTGAGGATACAAAAAGAGTAAAAAGAAAGAAACAAAACAGCAACTAAAACAATCTATTATCCCTACCATGGATGGGACCACTGAGAATCTAAGATGCTTAGGATGTTCAGGGCCCTCCCTTGACGTCTAGCCTGGTAGCAGGTCATGTCTGGAGAAGATTAGGAACCAACATTTCAAGGTGACTCAGATCTGGGAAAAGCCTTAGGAAAATTGTGAAGTTTTTGGAAGCAATGAGGTCTTTAGGTAGATGTTTTAGATCCAAATAGAAATTTCTAGGAAAGCCTTGGGGCTAATACTGAGGCTGAGAGTTCAACAAAACTAACCAACAAAGTACATGAGCCTGAGAGTATACGTAATATTCTGTATCCATAGATCCCTACCTCTTCAAAGACTGGAGAGAGGTACATTTTTTTCCCATCTAATCTTAAGGTCCAAGTTTGGTCATTGTAATTACTTAGTATTCACATTTTTCTTTATATTTTCATTGTTATAGTCATTGTGAATATTATTTTTCTGATTCTATTTCAATTTGTTTCAGTTCATAGAAGACTTCCCTTGCTTCTTTGCATTCTTCATGGGCATTATTTCTTAAGGTACAGTAATATTCCATTGCATTCATGTAAGACAATTTATTTAGCCATTCTCTAATTGATGGGTACTGACCTTGTTTCTAATTCTTTGCTACTATAAAAATGGAGCTTTCACTTCTGATGGGCCTTGTTGTTTCCTCCTTATTTTTTTTTTACCCTTGTCTTCCCCACCCCTAACAATATATTTGTAAAAACCCATTTTGTTGTCTAGTTTTTACAGTCCTCAGCTTGTTATGGGCTTTTGCCTTTCTGACATAATTCTTACAGGTCAGGGTCAGCCAGTCAGTCAAAGTGCCTACTATGTGCCAGGCACTGTACTAAACTCTGGGGATACAAAGAAAGGCAAAATACAGTCCTTGATCTCAAGAACCTCACAGTCCAGTAGAGAAGACAACATGAAAACACTTATGTACAAACAGGCTATATACAGGATAAAATGTAAATCATCAACATAGGGAAGGCACTAATATGAAAGATTGGGAAAGGCTGCCTGTAGCAAGTGAGATTTTAGCTGGGATTCAAGGAAGCCAGCGAAGTCAGGATATAGAGATGAGGAGAGAAAGCATTCCAGGTGAGGGGGTTAGTCAGTGAACATGAATGGTGTTGGGAGGTAGTGTCTTATTTGAGGAACAAGAAAGAGTCCAGTGTCACTGGATTGATGAATATATGGTGTGACGGGGTAGGATGGGATGGGGTAGGGTATAAGAAGTCTGGAAAGGTAGAGAGGGGCCAGGTTATAAAGGGCTTTGAACATGGTTGCTGTCCTTCATTCTTAAACAGGACCAAAATGACATCACTATGTTAGGATCAAGTTACCATGTGTCTGACTGTGGCCCAACAGCCCAATATGAGCTCAGAATGCTCTGCCACAAGTCGAGCACTAATATTTCGTGTGGACATTTGGGTGGATTCTCCAAATTTGTGCTTCTGGCATTTCTTTTGAGCTATTTCAATTTTGCTTTGCTCATACAGCACAGCCCCTTCTCTAATGAGGACCCATCATGATGGTAGGACTGGGTAAGATCACAGAGGGAATATTGATGAGGGCTAAGTTGGGCGTAACTACCTGGAAGTAATTGTCTAGGTCAGTTATAATCCGTATGACCAGGAAAAGAGAGTCTACAAGCTCAACCCTCACCAAGGCCAAAGAGCAGAGCTGGGCTGGTGCAAAAAGGATCCCCAAGAGACAATCTCTTCTCTTCAAGCTAAGCCATGTAAGGATGAGTTCCAGGAGACAGAGAAATCCAACTTCTTCCACCCCCTCCTGCCCTTCCCTCATAGAAGTTTCATAATGAGAAGGGGAGAAAATTATCAGGCAGAACAACCCTTGGTGGATGGCCAGAGGGTGATGGGGAGACCCAGGAGAGAACATGGGGCAGCAAAGGATAGAGAAAGCCCATTGTGAAAGTGGAAGGTGAAATAGAAGGGTAGTCATGAAAATCTGCTGGATGACACAGTAGATAGAGTATAGGGCTTCAAATCAGAAAGACCCAGGTTCTAATCTGGCCTTAGACACTAGCTATGAGACCCTGGGCAAGTCACTTAATCTTAGTTTCCCCATCTGTAAAATGAGGATAACAATAGCACTGACCTCTCAGGGTTGTCGTAAGGATAAAATGAGGTACTTGTAAAGCTTCTTGCATATAAATATAAACACTAGCTAATATAAACATTAGTCAGAAAGACACAGGGATTGAGATGATGAGGTAGTTTTGGGGCTTCACAGGAGGCCAGGGAGGTGGAGGAATAATAATAATATAATAATAATAATAGCTGGTTTATATTCCACTTTAAGGTTTACAAAGCTCATTCCATAACTTTTCTTGTTTGACCCTCACAACATCCATCCCTGTGAAGTAGATAGTTATTATTATTGTCTCCATTTTATAGATAAGGAAACTGAGGCTCAGTGAGGTTAAATCACTTATCTAAGGTCACAAACCTAGAAGCACCAACCAGTAAATGGGATGGTGTGGGCCTGGGCCCTGTGAGACAGAAAGGAAGAGTAAAGCCTAACATGTGATTCCGAGCTTCGTGTGCAGCCAGAAGAAAGACAGCTGGGTTCCATGTGTCACAATTTTTTTTTTAATAATAAACTCATTTGTAGCTGTATAATGAAATTTTTGAACCAAAGTTCTTTTCCAGAAGAATAATCCTTAACTGATATGAAATGCCTTGGTAGGATTTGGTCAGGTTTTAATTTTCTCTTGAATAAATAATGTAAGACATCAGGCAGAGTGAGATAAAAGTGAATCTCTATGCTTTCATCTCTCCATAATGGAAATAGTAACTACTTTAGTCCAAAACAAGTTTCCAATTAGTTTCTGTAAAATATAATTCTCCCCCTCCGCCTTTCTAGATACTGGAGCCCCTCGTTCTGATAGCTCATCTAGAGGGTGTCTGAATGCTTTGGAATCAGGCTGGTGGGCAGGACCAAAGGACAATCACATCTAGGGCACTGCACAGGGGACAATCACTGGTATTTAATCATCAAAACACCTGAACTATTTTTCTGGATTGTATGTATATATATATATATGTACACACACAAATATACATATATATACATACACATATACACACATATACATAGATATAGATATCGATATCTATATAAACCAGTCAGAGCTGAGGCTTGCTTCAAAGGGTATGGCTTTGTGATTTTCTTGTTGCTTACCAGAGTGCATAAGCCTTCTTACTGAAGGCACTTAACTTCCAGGCCTGAAATTCCGGCACACATTAACCTTTTTGATTTTCTTTTTCTTTTTTTTTTTTTCCAATGGGGTGGGGTGTAGGAGACAGAGAAAACAGATTTCTGTTAATTAAAAAATATGGAGTATTAGAGTAGGCGGTGCTATAGATGTGAAATGTTGTATGCACTTTCAGATGAGATAACTGTATTAGTAGTTTTAACAGTTTTACTTGATATAAGAGGCCTCTCATGAAGTGGGAGTAGTATGTAAATGTTTGTAATAGAAAAATGAAAGATATCAAGTAGGTGCTGTAGTGGACTGAGTGCTGGACCTGGAGTCAGGAAGATCTGAGTTGAAATCTGGCTTCAGGTACTTCTTAGGTGTATGTCCCTGGAAAAATCATTTAAGTTGTCTTTCTCAGTTTCCTAATCTGTAAAATGCAGATAGTAATAGCACCTACCTCCAAGGTTGTTGTGAAGATCAAATGAGATAATATTTGTAAAATACTTTGTAAATCTCAAAATGATACACAAATACTAGCTAGAATTATTATAATACTTTTTTTTTAAAGAAAAGAAAATCGGACGGGGAAATGGAATGGGGTATCAGGAAGGTTGCAGGTAGCTCCTAAGGTAGTTCAGCCACTCCTGGGCCACCAGGTACACAATTTAGGACTTTCTTTCTTAGTGAAGGTTGTCTTTTTTCCAATCAAGCAACTTATGGGATGAATGGCAACAAAAACATAAGATACCACCATACCCTGTGGCCTCTTTAATGTCCATAATCCTTGAATCCACTCAGATGAGTGATCTGAGGCATATAATATAGCGATGTGCCCAGATCCACAAGGTTAGACTTATGAAGGTCTACCAGTTTCCATCTGGTCCTCCATTTGTAAAACTGTATGAGCTCACATTTCCAGCAGAATTACACATTTTTATTTTATTTTCTTGGATGGGGAGAAGTTTGAAGATGATGTTTTTCTGATAAAGAAAAAAAAAGCTGAGGGTATTCTGCCTAAGGCCGCTTATCACTTTTATAGACAAGAAAAAAATCACTCCCAAACTTTGAGGTTTGTCTGTTGCCTAGCTACTAAACCTCCCTATCTCTTCCACATACACAAAAGCCCCGAACACATACTTAATCATAATTGATGAAGGTGGTTAAAATGCAGGACTCATAGTGACCTGAGGGAATTCTCTTCTGTCTACCAACACACTTTATTGTTCCCAGTGTCCATTTTGTGTATGTCCACTTGTTTTAGATGACATCTTTGTCGTCTCTGGTCCACAGTGCTGCTCACTCCTCTACACATACTTTTTCTCTTTTATATCCCTTCATTATTCTTCCTGTGGAAATGCTGTTAATGTTAACATGGGTGATAGTCATGTAGCAGGCTGAGCAGACAGAGAGCCGTGGTACAACTCTGAGAGGAAGATGTTGGTCATGGCACTTACTGCACCAGAGAGATTTAATGAAGGTTAGAAACATTCCCCCAGAATGGAACCCTCTGGCTTATCAGCCTCATCCTTAGAATAGCACTGGGTCCATCCACTTTCAAATATATTCATTCCTGTTTAAAGCTGTTGCTATACTTTGCTATGTGAGAGCAAATTCACTAAACAAAAAAAAAATCAATGAACTCAAGCATTCTTGTCCAGCTTTATTTAAATAGCTTGACCACCAGATCATCCCAAAGATCTTTTGGTTCAGTCATTGGCCACCAGCCATTCCATAAGATACAACCTGTTAGCTGGGTTATTATTCTCCTGTCCCTCCTCCTTGCTATGTGAACCACCTGAGAAAGTCTCCCTTGACTTCTGGTTCCCAACTGTCTGAGGAGTTATTCATGGGTCACTGGCCCTGAAGATAGGTTTTGCTCATCATTCTTTTCATTGCATGTCAGGTCATGATGAACTTCTGCTCTTTTTGTTGCATTGTGGACCAGTATTCTGACCAATAGATAACTGTGGTCAGGTCTGTATACTTCAACATTACTGCCTTGATCTTTATGGGGAACTTGTCATTGAGCTGCATTATACTGATGTGGCAGGAAGTCAGCCAGGAAGCTTTGCATCTTCTTGTCCAGTCTCCATCCATGCCATTATCTTGCTGTAGCTGGTGACTTAAGTATACGTGTTCTATCACTTCCTCTATCTTTAAACCATCTATCTAAATCTGTACCAAGTATTGTGGACAGAACACTTTATACTCTTAATTATGTGTACTCACAGGAAATCTTAGAATGTCAAAGCTGGAAGAGCCCTGAGAAGTCATTGAATCTAATTCCTACCTTAGGACTGAATTCCTTCTATATAGTGCTTATTGAATGGATGAATTAATGACTATGTTCAGAAACATGGGGAAAATGGCACAAGCTAAGGAAGGGGATATCATATTGAAAACTTTGGAAAATGGGTCCTTTGAGGGAAGAACAAGATATAGGTATTCAATTTGGTTTGTTTTGAAAAACAAAAACTGAGGCAGGACTGGGGCTGTGCATATACAACATTTTTGGGATACCTGTTTGATGGAATTGAAGTCAATTCAAATAATAAATTCAATTGAATTTTCTTACTTCTAATTTAATTGACTTTTTAATTGAATTGTCCTTTTTACATAATGGAGATATTATCTTTACTAGCATCCTCAGTCACCCCAGTTATAAACAGAGATTGCCACACTTTTCACCTCATCTTCCACCATAACCATTCTGTATTCAAGATACAGAACTCTGAAGTTCCTTTGTCTAATCACAATCTCCCATCCTTCTATCTCTCCTTCAATCCACTCATCCTAGACCTATCCTTTGTCAATGAATCAAGTAACAAGCATTTATTAAGTGCCTCCTATACATCATATATCCTGATAGGGGCTGGAGATACAAATATAGAGAAGAAAACAACCCTTACTCTCCAGGTGACCACAGGAATATTCTGTTGGGTGTATTCTCTTCCCCGTGCTTTCGGTGACACTGCTCTCTCCTGTTTCTCCTGAACCTAACTGCTCCTTCTCAGTTTTCTTTGCTGGATCCTCATCCTTGCTCTTATCTGTAACTTAGGTTTCTCTTCCTCTTGCCTTGGCCCTTTTCTCTTCTTTTACTTTCTCAGCAAACTCTTCAGCTCCTAGAGGTTATTACCTTCTCTATGTAGATGGATTGGACTAGATGGTTCCAGAGGCCCCTTTTAACTCCAGATTGATGGTCTTATGATTGTTTGATCTATTTTTACCACTTTAGTTGTTCTCCTCTTACTTAAGTATATGTGTACTTAAATATCTAAGTTATCTAAATACCTAAGTAACTAATTATATAATTTCCTAAGTACTTATGTAAGTGCTTGTGCCTAAATACTTATGTCCCTAAATAGGAGGTACCTGAATCCTTAATTACCTAATTTTGAATATCCAAATACCTCCTATCTAAGTGTTTATCTACCTTAACTCCTTTGTACCTAAGTCCTTTATTATCAAAGTACCTAAGTGCCTAATTATCTATAGATCTGATTACAGTAGTGATATGCTTATGTGCCAATTTTCAATCTATTTCAAATCAAACCAGTTCAATCCAGTTTAAATTGGTTCTATTTGGTTCAAACCAGTAGGTACCTAAATACCCAATTACCTAGATACCTAAGTACTCAAGTGCCTCTGTATCTAATTATGTACCTAATTATCCAAGTGCCTATATACCTAAGTACCTAATTAGTTATGGACCTGCATGCCTAAGTACTTAATTACCTGAGTATTCAAATGATCATTACCTGTTTACCTAAGTGCCTAATTACCTATGGACCTAATTACCAAAGTGCTTGTATAATTAACTACCTATTTTCAATTTAGTTCAAACCAAACTGGTTCTCTCGGTGTAAACCAGTTCAAACAGATTTAAACAGGCTCAATCAGATTCAGTCTAGTCCAAAAGTACCTAAATAGTTAGTATGTACCTAAATACTTAATTGCCAAAGATTCAAGTGCCTAAGTACCTAATTACCTAAGTGTCAATGTACTTAAGTATTTAATTACTTTCATACCTATGTATCTATGTATCTAATTACCTAAGTGCCTAGGTACCTAAGATCTTAATTACCCAAGTATTTATATATTTAAGGCTCTATATTCAATGTGGTTCAGTTCAGTTCAAACTGGTTTAAATAGGTTCAGTTAGTTTCAACACATTTCAATCCAGTTCAAAGTTACCCAAATAGGAACTAGATATGTAAATACTCCTGCAACTAGGTGGCATCGTGGATAGAGTACTGAGCCCGAAGTCAGGAAGACTCATCTTCCTGCGTTCCATTTTCAAAATCCCAAAGTGGGCTCATGCAGAGTCTGACAGGGCTGAACAACAGCAGCAGCAGCAACAACAACAACAACAACAACAACAACAACAACAACAACAACAACA
>NW_020948840.1:5581903-5621296 GCF_900497805.2 Vombatus ursinus | reverse complement strand
CAACAACAACAACAACAACAACAACAACAACAACAACAACAACAACAGCAGCAGCAAAATCTAAATGCCCAATTGCCTAGGTACTTGTGTACTTTAGCACCTAATAACCTATGCCCAGTACTTTGGTATCTGAGTGCCTATATCTCTAGGTACCTAAGTAAATAATTATCTAAGTAACAGCTGACCTTATCACTCCCCTTCTCAAGATTCCCAATTGTTTCTAGATCAAAATGAAAAATCCTCAGGTAGTCATTTAAAGTACTTTACAATCCTTAGCTTCCTTCAAGGTTCACCTCCAGTAGCGCTTTCTATGAGAAGCTTTGTCTGATCCCCCTAAACACTAGCTCATCTCACCTCGCATCATCTTGTATATACTTATGTTTTTAAGATAAATATTTATTTATCTTTTTACTTATTGTGTCCCCAAGTAGAATGTTGTTTCTAAAGTATCCCCATAAGGATCAGTGAACATTTTCTTGTTTTGAATTGGTGTACATAAATGATTTTGAGGATGATGATGACCCTATTAGTTCAAGAATAAGAAGAGATAATTAAATCCGGATGACAATGATTTAGGTTAGACATTAGGAAGAATCTGATTATTGGCCAGATTTTTCATTTTTTCATGCATGTCTTCATGTGCTTCTGTGATGGGAGTTGTTGGAAGTTGGTTGAATAGGCACAATTTATTGTGTCTGCTTTTTTTTTTTTTTTTGGTATATTACCTATCTATATGTATGTTGTTGCCCACAGTAGAAGATAATCTGCTTGGGGGAAGGAACTCTTTGTATCCCCAGAATATAATACAATGGCTGGGACATGATTAAGTACTTTAAAAATGCTTGCTGATTAATATGTTGAATTTATGCCTTTTTAGGCAGAGCTGTGACTAGCACTGGGCAAATGGGTTTTTGCTTCAGGTACCAACATTTTAGAATGATGGTTTTTTCCTGATAGGGCATGTTTCCTTCTCCTTGAATCTCTATATCTCATGTAGTCATCCTCCACAGCCTATGCTGTCATATAGAACAACTGTTCCCAGGCCAGTCCTCACTCTCCTTCCCCATGAGTCCAGTTGATTTTTCTGAAGTCTGACTTTTTCCTGAATCCCTTTCCTAGCATGAGTATGCCTCTGGTCACATTGTCCTCCCTCGTGATGTCTTTGGGGAGTGGGGAGGGTGACTGGTGAAAGCATTACTAGTTATAACTCTGGTTTTAGTAACTTGATGTCTATGGAAGCCAATACTAATGTAGCCAAAGATTCGAAAGATGTATGTTCAGCCCAGAGGTAGATGAAAGCAGTAAATTAAACGTCTTCTGTAAATGGCCACAGGGCTTTATGAACTGAATCTGGGGAAATCACTTTTCTGATAATCTTAGGGTCTATAAAAAGAGAAGGTTGAATTAGATGACCTCCAAGTCTTTCCCTGCTCTCACATTCTCTGCCTATGATTCAACAGTTCCTGGAGGAGATAGGATTTCTCCACTCGTTTATTGGGAAGGAAAGAACTTGCTAAGCTGTAACTGCGGAGTATGATTCAGATATAGGGTGAGAGAGGCTCAGGAGAAGATTTGGAATCAGGAATGGTCTGGAATTAATTTTTTCTGTGACAATAAAGGGGACACACAGTGGGAGTGAGAGGAAATAAGGGAGGTGAGGTTTGAAAGATTGAAAGAGAGTGAAGATATTAGACCTGACCTATAATGGGACAGAAAGGTCCTAATAACTCAACAGTTTGATTGAAATAGAGAAGACAGAATTGGCAGAAGCATCCAGAATGGTTGGGATAAGGGGATAAGGGAGAAAGAGTTTCCAATATTCCATGGAACAGAAGTATAGCACTGAAGTTTAGATAGTAGCTGTAGATGTGAAGAGAAAATAGGACTCTGGAATCACAGAATCACAAAATCTCCAAATTAGAAGTTTCCATAGAAGGGATCTATTATAGCTCATATATAAACAAGATTCCCTGGCCCCGCCCCCAACAAATCTGTTAAGTAGTTATCTAGTTTTTGTTTGATGATCTCCAGGGAGGGAGTGCTCACTCAGCTCATTCCAGTTTTGTATAATTCAATTGTTTAGGGGCTTTTCCCTTTCCTGAATCTGTTCCTCTTCAACTCCTACCCATTGTTATTAGTTTTGCTCTCCAGGGCCAAGCAAAAGTCTAGCCCCTCTTCCATGGGGCAGCCCTTGAAATACTTGAGGTAAATGTGGTAGGATTTGTCAGTAGATTGGACAGACAGTAGTAACCATGATGAATAAAAAATTACACAGCAGCTCTGAATATAGGGCTGTCTCTAGGTGGTAAGAAAACTGGGTCATCCATGGCCAATTCTAATTTTCTCTTTTATCATGAGTGGTACCGAGGGCCATGGCCTGATGGATTGTCTTGGCATTGATGGTCACAATGGATGAAAGGCATGGCTGTGCCCATTCTGTTTCTTTTTTGTTTTTAAGTATATATATGTGTATGTGTATATGTATATGTATACACATATGTGTGTATGCATGTATATGTATACATATATATTTTCCCCCAATTACATGTTAAAACAATGTTTTAAAATTTGTTTATTTTAAGTTTTGAGAAACAAATTCTTTTCCTCCCTCCCCATATATAGATTATACATGTGCAATCATGTAAAACTTTTCCATATTAGTAATTTTGTACACGAAGATGCAAATAAAAGAAAAAGAATGAAAGAGAGTGAAAAATAGCATGCTTCAGACTGTATTCAAACAATATCAGTTCTTTCTCTGGAAGTGGGTAGTATTCTTCATCATTAGTCCTTGGGATTGTCTTGGATCATTGTATTGCTGAGAATAGCTAAGCCATTCATAGTTCTTCATCAAACAGTATTGCTGTAACTGTGTACAATGTTCTGCTGGTGCTTTTCACTTCATTTTGCATCTTTCCAGGTTTTTCTGAAATCATCCTGCTTGTCATTTCTTATAGTACAATAATATTCAATTATAATCATATACCACAGCTTGTTTAGCCATTCCTCAATTTATGGGCATCCCTTTGATTTCCAATTTTTTGCCACCAGAAAAGAGCTGCTATAAATATTTTGCTACAAATAGGTCTTTTTTTTAACCTTTTTTGGATGTCTTTGGGATGTAGACCTAGCAATGGTATTGCTGGATCAATGGGTATACACAGTTTTGTAGCCCTTTGGGCATAGTTCCAAACTGCTTTCCATAGTGGTTGGATTAGTTCACAACTTCACCAACAGTACATTAGTGTTCTGGTTTCCCCATATCCCTTCCAACATCGATAATTTTCCTTTTTTGTCATATTAGCCAATCTGATAGATGTGAATTGGTACCTCAGAGTTGTTTCTTTGCATTTCTCTAATCAATAGTGATATAGTGCACTTTTTTATGTGACTATAGATAACTTTGATTTCTTTGTCTGAAAACTACTCACTTTGTTTCTAATGTGCACAGACACAAACTTAGGCTTGTTAGGCAACAAGAAAGTGACTGATCTTGAAGAAATTCTTTCCCTTTTGCTAGGGATAGAAGAGATATACCCAGCTGTCATGGATGGATATAATGCAACTTTGCTCAGAGGCACTGAGCAGGTCTAGGTGATCTCCTAGGTTTTTCTAGTATCCAGATATGTTTATTTACCGAAAAATGTTCTGTTTATCATTTTGTCTGGCTGCTGTCCTGGGTTAAGTCAGAATTCCATAGTGCATTAGAGCCTCACCTATCTCTTAGGTAAACACAACAAAAGAGAATAGCAGAGACTAACATAGGATCAGACTAAAAAAGGGGATTTGTTTCTTTCTGAGCTGCATTCAGGATTTACTCCTCAAACTGCTCTGTGGCTTCCAAACAGAGAAAAATCCAGTGTCAAAACTGGCTTTTTTTTCAGTAGCAACTAAGTTTTCCATGTGCTTATCTTTGAGAAATGTAGTAACTGTCTTGGGGAAGGGATTCTCTGAATTGGTTAGTGAAGTTTTCCTTGAAGACAATTCAGGATGAAGGAGCTGCTTTTTATCTTGATAAAGAGAATCTTTGTCAGCTACCTGAGCAAGCTGTCAAAGCCAGAGGACACTTTTCTGCTCATCTACTGAGAAACCAGAGAAGGACTCTGAAACTGCTTTTCCTTATAGAGGAAGAAATGGCTGCCCTCTGACAGCAGATTATAAAGACACTGGAAGTGATTTCTATCTCATCTGTCCTTTCATGTTGCTTAATGCCCATCATGTTTATAATACTTAATGCTATCATATCTTTTAATTTGTATTATATTAATTTGTAATATATTTGTTACATTTGTAACAAATATTGTATTATGTATCTTATCTCTCTACTAGACTAGAAGGTGAGGCAGTTGGTGGCATAATAGATAGAGAGCTGGTCTTGGAATCAGGAAGACCTGAATTCAAATCTGCCTTCAGACACTTATTAGTTGTGTGACCCTGGGAAAGACACTTAATCTCTGTTTACTTTGGTTTTCTTAACCATAAAATGGGGATAATAAAACACCTTCCTCTCAGGGTTGCTGTGAGGATCAAATGTATGAGGAAACAAATTTTTGTAAAAAGTGCTTAGTGCAGTGGCTGGGACATAGTAGGAACTATATAAATGCTTATTCCCTTCCCTTTCCTAGAAACTTCATGAAAGGAGGACCTGTGTTATTCTTCTTTATGTAGCCCTGGCTTAGTCATGCCCATAAAGTGGGGCAGAAAGACTTGGGGGAGAGATCTGGCTTGTTGTATGGATAGCGCACAGATTCCTATGCTTTTTGGTTGAAGGATTTATGAGTTGGAGAAACACCTGGGAAGCCAAGCAATTGAGGGGCCAAAAGATGGCGCAAAAGATGTCATTCAAGTTTGGAACAGATTTTGGGACAGATGGCATTCAGGGACTCTTGTTTAGAGCTGAGACTGAAGAAGAGTGGTGGACCCAAAGAAAGCAAGGGGTAGGATAATGAATATGCTTCCCTTCTTTCTCTTCCCTACTCCTATTTCTTCTCTGGAATTTTCCTGGCAGAACCTAGATAATCGTGGTAGATAAAGTCCCTTCCAACTCTAAAATTCTGTGATTCTGTCGTCTTCCCTCCACCTTGTACTTCTTTGAAGTTGGGCACATACATTTATCCCTATTAAATTTCATCATGACATTTAGCCTTTCAAAGAGAACTTGCTTCAAGTGGACATTCATATGTTCATCAAAGACCCTTTGATTTCAAGTACTCAGATAGATCTATGATCTTATTGATTCCAGAATCCCCTCCAGTGTTACAGGTCAAAACATTCCCATGCCTGTCCATCCTTTATGATTCTCATCCATGTCCTCCCAAGTGTTGACCACTGGGGTCAACATGCTATAAGCGTTCTTTAATTTTTTTCTGATATCACAAGGGTAAGATGGAACACTCTAGCTATCTAACAGGATAAGTTCATCACCTGAAACCTCATCAGCATGGACATTGATTCAGCTTCCTTATTAAAAGTTCTTTGTTATATAAGGAGGAATACAACAGGAAAATTAATTAATGAAGAAAGATATCAGTAAAATTTAATTTTTAAAAAGGGAGTTACTGGCATCATTTTGATTTATTTATTTAAATGGGAAGCATACCAGTGGGGCTTCAGGAACTACAGTTATGAGTTGTAGACATACAACTCCCCCATACTAAGGTATCCCCAAGGACTCTGAAAGTAAGTTTTATATTGCAGTTGCCCCCTCTGAGCACCCCAGGCCTGTCAGTGTGGGTACAGATGAAATGAGTAAGTCAGAGAGAGAGAAAAGTTAGGAGTTGGCTCCATGCACAAGCTACAGGTATATTGAGTAAAATACAATAAGCAACTCAAGTTTACATTAACCAGCACTGCGTTAGGAACATTAAAAAAATTTTTCAGGGAAAGATAGGCAAGAGATAAGGAAGCTGAATCAATGTCCATGCTGATGAGGTTTCAGGTGATGAACTTATCCTGTTAGATAGCTAGAGTGTTCCATCTTACCCTTGTGATATCAGAAAAAAATTAAAGAACGCTTATAGCATGTTGACCCCAGTGGTCAACACTTGGGAGGACATGGATGAGAATCATAAAGGATGGACAGGCATGGGAATGTTTTGACCTGTAACACTGGAGGGGATTCTGGAATCAATAAGATCATAGATCTATCTGAGTACTTGAAACCAAAGGGTCTTTGATGAACATATGAATGTCCACTTGAAGCAAGTTCTCTTTGAAAGGCTAAATGTCATGATGAAATTTAATAGGGATAAATGTATGTGCCCAACTTCAAAGAAGTACAAGGTGGAGGGAAGACGACAGAATCACAGAATTTTAGAGTTGGAAGGGACTTTATCTACCACGATTATCTAGGTTCTGCTTGAAAATCTCCATTGAAGGGGAACCCATTATATCCCAGGGCATCCTGGGATATAATTGTTAGGAAACTCTTCTTCACATCAGGCCTATGCCTCTTGTCATCTTCCACACATTGCTCCTGGTTCTGCTCTTTGGGGTCGAACAGAACAAATCGAATATCTCATTTGCACAACTTTTCAGACACTCAAAGCTAGCCATCATTTTTCTCCCGAGTCCTCTTTTCTCTAAGCTAAGCATCACCTGTTACTGACACGATATTCAGGCTCTTCACCATCTGGGCTGTTTTCCTCTATTAATTCTCTTGCTTATTAACATTCTTCTTAAATGGTGGACATTGACATAAAATTAAGGGGAGAGGTATAGTGAGATAGCGGTTCATGTGAGAAAAAACTGGGGGGAGGGATCTTTCTAACGAACTGTGAACTCTGTGAGAGTCAATGTGATGAGAGATAGCCAAAAAAGCTAATGTGGTTTTCAACTGCATTGAGAAAACATAGCATCCATAATGAAGGAGATGATAGCTCTGTGTCTGGTCTGATCAAATCTGGAATATTGTGTTCGGTTCTGGAAGCCAGCTCACATTTGAACAGGCACAATGGTAAATTGACATTATTTAGGTATGTCTGGACTGGCAGACCCAGAAAATCTTATCATGAAAGGACAGAAACATTTTTGTATGAACTCAATTACCCCCATGGGGAGTCTCCACAGAAAATGTTTAACTCTAGACTGGTTTTCTCAATTTTCTCAATGTGTTCTCAGTCTCTTCCTCTCACTATCAGTTATTATGTGCTTAAGGAATAAAGACTTATGTTGTCTTGGTAACACAAACTCTGTGTCTAAAACTGAACTCATCATCTTTTCCCCAAACCGGTCCTTCTTCCAACTTCCTTGTTGTTGTTGCTGGCCCCATCATACTCCCAGCTATCCAGGCTCATAATTTAGAGGTCATAACCTTAGGGTTGAAAGGAACCTTGGAGGACATGAAGACCCCTTTCCTTTTATTTTATAGATGAGGAAACTGAGATGGAGAGAGGTTGAGTGACTTTCCCAAGGTCACAGAGGCAGTAAATGTCAGAGGTGAAGTCACATTCTCTGCCTCCAGACTTGGTGATTTTTCCATGGTACTACTCTCATCACTTATATGAAGTTATTTCCTAAGCTTTGTCTATTCTATTTAAACCACACCCCTCTATTTACATTATACTTTCTCTCTCCCCTATTGTTACTCTAGATTAGGCCCTCATTACTTGTTCTCTTGACTATTGCAAGGGCCTTTTAATTGCCATCCCTGCCTTTTTCTTCTTTTTGTTCAATCCACGTTTTATATGTTGCTAGACTAGTCTTTTTGAAGGACTGCTTTGATTCCATCACTCCTCTCTTCAGACACCTCCAGTGGCTCCGCATTGCCTACCAAATAAATTACAAGCCTTAAGAGGCCTGGAATCTAAGGCCCTCCCCAATCTGTCTATAATCTACCTTTCTAGCCTTATTATTATTATTACTTCACTACTTTGCTTCATGTGCTATACAATCTAGGCTCCATGCTTCTTCTTTCTCTTGTATACTTGTGAGACTTAACCCACTTTCATCTCCTTGGAATGAACTTCCTCCATTACGAGTCATTGAAATCTTCTCTTTTCTTCAATGCCTAGCTCAGGTGCCAAATCCTCTGTGAAGACTTCCCTGATTCTCCTTTGTTGGAAGTGAGCTCTGTCTTCCTCAAATTCTCATGGCACTTTGTTTGCACCTCCTTTTTACATTTAACTGTAATATCGATTAGAATATGATATTCAAGTGCATCTCTATTTCTTCGACTAGTCTATAAGCTCCTCGAAGGCAAAGACTGTGTTTTATTTCATCTTTTGTATACTCAGTTGGATTGAATTAATAAATATTTGAGTATGCTAGAGCACATCCACAAATAATAGTGGCCAGGATTTAAATAGACCTTTAAGATTGGCAAGGGAACTTACATATATAATTTCATTTGAGCCTCATAACAACCCTATGAGTTAGTACATGAAGGAATGAAAAGAGGGAGGAAGGAAGGAAGGAAGGAAGGAAAGAAAAAAGAAAAGGAAGGAAGGAAACAAGCATTTAAGTGCCTACTGCATCAGGCACTATGCTAAGCACTTTATAAATATTATCTCATTTGGTCCTCACGATAACCCTAGGAGGCAGGTATTCCTTTTATCCTCACTTTAAAGTTGAGGAAACTGAGGCAGACAGAGGTTAAGTGACTTGCCCAAGGTTATATAGCTAGTAAGTGTCTGAGGCAGAAATTGAGCTCATATCTTCCTGACTCCTGGCCCAGCACTCTATCTAATGTGCCTCCTCTAGTACCACTGAACAGAAACCTTCTATACCACAGGCACTTAATAAATGCTTATTGACTTGAGATAAATACTGTAGGTATTTTGATACTCATTTTACAGAAGAAGAAGCTTATGTTTAGAGGATTTTAAGTGACTTGCCCATGGTTTCACAGCTAGCAAGTATTGGAGGCAGAATTAAAAATGAAGTCTCTACTGATGCCAAGTCTAGTTCTCTTTCTACTATGTCCCACTACTTTCTGGGAGGTATGTCCTTTGAAGGTCTCTTTTAGAAAATAGGATATTTAAAAAGCCAGGAGACATGAGACTTTGGGGAGGGGTAGGGTTACTGCCTTTATCTATTTGAATCACAAGAGGAATTAGACTTGCTCAGGTGGTAGAATTAGGAGGAACAGATGGAGATGATATCCGATTTTGACTTACTAGAAGGGAAAAAAATTCTAACCATTACAGCTGTTGGAAAATACAATCCTTTCTCTTGTTAGGTAGTGAGTTCTCTATCACTAAAGGAACAAAGAAGTTAGATAATCACTTCTTAGGAAAGAAGTGATGTTTAAGGTAGGGACTTGTACTGGATGGCCTCTGAAGTCTCTTCAAGCTGTAATTCTTTTAGTCTCTCTGCATTAAAAAAAAGCATTTAGTACTTCTATTCTAAACTTGTGGCTTGGGGATGGTAGAGAAATGCTGTATTTGGAATCAGAGGGTCCTAGTTCATAGCCTAACTCCACCATCTTGGACAAGTCAATTTATGTGTCAGCTAAAATCCTAACTTCTACAGGAAGCCTTTCCTGATTACCCTTAATGCTAGTGCCTTCACTCTCTTATTTCCACTTTATTCTGTATATGTCTTGCTTGTACATAGCTGTTTGAATATTGTCTCCCCCATTAGCCAGTGTGATTCTTGAGAGCAGGGACTGTCTTTTGCCTTTTTTTTTTGTATCTCTAGTGCTTAGCACAGTGCCTAGGATATATAGTAGGTGCTTAATAAATGATTGAACTCTCTGAGCCTCAGTTTTGTCATCTACTTGTGGCTTCTATGAGGAAGGTTGCAAGGGAATGTTAACATAATTTTACTGAGCCAGTCTCTAATATGAGAATGATGAAACAGCAGGCCAGAGACAAAGTGCCAGTAATCAAGTAGTGGTTTAATTAATTAATTTCATTATGAGGAACAGATTTGCAAATTGGGAATTCTCCTGATCAGAATTCTATCTTGCCTAAGCAGACAGAGATTATAACATAAATCATGGTAGGGAAGGGAGGGGGGAAGGTAGATTACAAACAATTATTTATCAGGGCTTGAGTGGTTTCCCATGACAAGGCCACAAGTAGAAGACAATACAACAATTCTGGAGTCCTGTGGGAGCAATATTGCTCAGGTCTTTGGGGGTCGTTACTTAGTAAGTCACAGGACCAGAGTTCTGTGATGGGAACAGGTTTCTATGATCCTGGATTCACTTCACTTAAGGTACACAGGCACAAGAATGAAATGAGTGTTGATCATTTCAAGCTGCATTGTGAATTCTGACTCTCAAGCTAGAAGAGTCAATTCTTGAGAAATCTGAATTATTAGTATGTTCATTATACATACAATATCAATTAATATGAAAAAATCACAATTCCCTTCTCTGGAAGGAGCAGGAGAGGACTGCATTGGTTATGAAGGTGAAAAAGATTGCAAAGGTGATTTCACAGGATTTGGACCACTGAAGATGGCCAGAAATTGAATTTGGGGAGGAGAAATTTGAGAGAAATAGAGGAAAAGTTTAAAGAGAAGAATGCCCCTGTTTGACTTGCTCCTTTTTTAATGCTGAGCCTGTAGTGGCCTTGCCCTTTTCTCCCTCTGGCTCTTTAAAACTGACTTGAATGGAAACAAGAGTGTTTAAGTACATATACACACAGAAGTTTCTTCAAAGTCTGTAATAAAGTTAGTGAGTGAGGCTATTGGAAAAGCGGTCCTCTTGAATTCTAAAGTCCCACATTGTTGGATTTAACATCAACCCTTATCTACAGCTCCACTCAGGACTTGCTTTGAAATAAAATTGGAATGTACATCTAAGGGAAGACTAGTTATTTCTTCTAGCCTTTCCCAGGAAATGGATCTCATTGTCATCATTCTGTAGGGAAAAGGAAAGGGTTGAGGAACATCTGTTTTAACTCTATCCATCTACAGGAAGGATGGGGATGAGGTGGGATTGGGTGGATGCAGTGAGAATGGGAAAATATCTCCATGTTACAGAAACTTGCTTCCAGCCTTCTTCTTGTAGAGCCCACACGTCCCTGATACCTGCTCATAGCATCATAGAATCATATATTTAGAAATGGAAGGGACCCCAGTGGCCATCTAGTCTAACCCTTGCATTTTTTGGATGAGGAAACTGAGGTCCTGAGAAATGAGGAGATTTGTCCAAAGCCACACAGGTAGTAGGAGACAGAGGAAGGATTTGGTGCTCTGTAAAATCTGAGGGGCTTCCTGATACAGAAGGTTAGTGATGATGTCTCATGACATGTTTCCTTTGAAGACTTGGGGTAGGAAAAGCAGAAGGAACCTCTAGCTCTCTGTGCTTTAGGAGGACAAGGAGAGAACATTCTCCTATGCCAGAATGGGGGACAGAACCTCATGAATTTGGACTTGATCAGGCCACATCTTTAAAAGGAATGGGTTGGCTCAACCTCAATTATATTGGAGTTGGAATCAGGGGGCCTGGGTTTTGAGTTCTTGTTTGGGTACTTACTACCTGTATGAGCTTGATATTGTCACTTTCCTTTTCTGAGGGAGGGTAAGCTAGATGATTCCAGCTCTGAATACATCTAATCCCTCTTGTACATGAAAGCCCTTTAAATCCTGAAAAAAATTCCTTGTATCCAGGCCAAATGCCAGGGAGAATATGGGAAGGGGGAATCTTTTCAGAGAGCTTCTCATTTGGCCTTAAGAGCCCGATATTAGGGATTTAAGCTGCCTTCAGTTGATGGTATAGATGAGGCTAGGTCTACTTTTCTTTCTTCAGAAATTTAACACCCATTAATGAGTATATACTCCAAGAAAGTTCAAGCCAGAAACAAATGGTCAGTAGAATCAAGATATTCAGATCAAGATTCTTTGAGGTAGCCAAGAACTGGAAAGAAAGTTAGGAAATAATTAGGGAATGACTGGAAAAAAAAACTATTAAGCAGTAAGAAACAGGGAACATGAGGAATCCAGAGAAACATGGGAAGATTTATATGAACTGATATGGAACAGAATAAACAGAACCAAGATAATGCATACAATGACACCAATAATAATAACATCACCAAAAGGAAGCTGAACTTTAAGGAATGGAAAAACCAATGAAGGTCCTGGAGAAGAGATCATGAAACTTACCTCCTTCTTCATGATGGAGTTGGGTGATATCTAGGATAGAGTATTTTATACATTGTCAAATGAGGTTTCTGTATCAGGTATTTTTTGCTCAATTGCTTTTTCTTTGACACAAAGAGGGGATCAATTTGGAGGGGAGTAGGAAGTAACTGTGATATAAAGACTAACTGCATACGTAAAATATATTTTTAAAATCCAACATCTTGGGTAATGGGAAGTCTCTTTAGTTCTCAATATGGCATTATTTATGTTATTTCATCCTACTGTTAGCTTCCTTTGACCCCTGAACAGCAACTCTGAAGCCCCTTAGAAAGCTGCAAGTCTTCAGCCTGCCAGGCTACACATTGTCAGGTTCTCTGCAACGTGGAGTAACTTTATAACCAGGAAGGAAGGCATGCAAATTCTGGGAGGGCCCACCACTATTGTGTGGGCATCCTTTTGAGTCCTTTTCCTGCTACCAGAAAACAGTTAATACATTTTGCTAATGTCTACCAGAAGGCTCTCCTGGGATCTTTGGGAAGAGTAATCTTCACATTTAGAAGTATTTTCTCATTATGGATAATGGGATGATGAGGTGAAAAATGATCTTGGCTACTTATGATTCTAAAAAGCCTTCAGACTGAGTAATCTGTGGTGAATTAGACATAAAGGCAGCCAAGAAATAACTCACTTAGTACAAGGTCCACTTAGTTATTTAATCACTTTTACTGGCTTACGTCTCTTCCGTGAAAAGTGTTAAAACGTCAGTAATCACAGGGCATAAAGCACAGTCACTGGGTGACAGGCGGAAGAACTATGGGGAAGGAGAAGGCGCTGCAACCAGAAGGGCTTAAAGCTTGCGTGTGAGCACATGGGAATGACCAGAATCCGTAACTTATCCTATTACCCAGTGGAGGTTATGGCCAGGGCTTGAGTTGGTGGAACTATTATTGACTTTCTCTTGTACCAGAATGTATTGTTGTCCTGCAATGGTCCTTGTGGTCTGACATGTCAGAATGTCTCCTTTTGGATACATGCCATGCCAAGAACAATTAGTGCATAACTCAAAGCAGGTATCATAACACATAAATGGAATGTGCTGCCTTGGGAGAGAGTGAGATTCCCATCCCCAAATATCTTCAAGAAGAAGCTGGATGGCTAGTTGTTGGAAATTCTATGGAGGGAATTCCTGTTCAGGAACAGGTTGGATGAGATAACCCCAGGTGTCTCTTCTAGCTCTGAGATTCTATGATTCTGCTTACAGAGGTTCAGAGGAGCCCCAAATTAAACACCAAGCATCGAATATCACTGGTTGGAATGGGCCATATTAGTTCTGAGAGTAAAAATGTACCCAACTGTGAATTTCAAATAGCATCAGCAGGCAGTTTGACAGCTTGTCTGGGCCTGTGACATGCTCCCACTGAGGAGACTGAACCTGGAAACTAAGCTTCCCTTTGTATGTAGTGGATGGGTGGCTTTAGGATGCCAAATAAGATTTAACTATGATAGAGAGACAAACCCAGGAAGTAGTTCTCGCTATAACTGGAGCTGAAAAGAATGTGTAAGTATAGTGGGAGGGGTGGTTGTCAGGGGTTGGGGTAGGTAAGAGAGCAGGTTAATAACCCAGTTTGCATCATAATTTTGTAAGTCAGCAATAACTTCCACGTAAGATGCCAGTTGGCAGCAACAACTCTACAAGAGAACTGATAGCATCATGATATCATGAGTGGAAAGAGTGCTGTATTTGGAGTCTAAAGCTCTTGGTCCAAGTCCTGCCCCTGCCACTTACTTCCTGTGTGACCCTGGGCAAGTCACTTAGCCTATCATGGCTTCAGTTTCTTCATCCCTAAATTGAAGGAGTTGGACTAGATGGCCTTTAAATGCAACACTTTCGACTCTAAATCTCTGATCTTAACGGTTCACATTTAATGCTTTGCATGTGTTTTCTCTTTTGATTGCCACAACAGCCCTAAGGAGTAGATTGTGCAAGTGTTATTAGCTCCATTTTGCAGAAGAATAAATGGAGTCTCAGGTTAAGTGACTAACTAGAAAGGCTAGACTCAGATCCAGGTCTCTTGAGTTCAAATTCAGTTCCTTCCATTATACTAGAGTGCTTTCAATTAATGTAAGAAACTATAACCTGTCATGGAGTGATGCTGGGATGGCAGAGAATTCTCTTGACTTGAAGGGAATGATGAAAGAGGAGAACTAAGGAAAAGGATTTCTCAGTGTGTTTCCAGTTCTATCACTGGAAAAACTATGTGCCTTGACCTCAAATACTCCAGTCAAGGGTTAGCTCTCCGGTGGAGTAAAGATAACTCTCTGGGCTCCACCACAGCCTGCACTGATGTAACACACAGTGTATGTGTAGAACTGGTTTATCATTATGTATTAGGACTAATAACAGTACACTAATAAGATTTACCTCCATGAGTGTTTGTAATCCAACTCTATTGATTATTCAATAACACAAACATCAAACCGTCTAGGAACAAACCACCAACCTGATTCCTAGAGGGTCCTACTAAATGTGTCTTGTAGTGGTACTCATGACAAGATTTCTTCTCTGCCCAGCCAGAATCCATGTTTCTCTCTCTGAGGTGGCATTCTGGCAAGTCTCCATCAATCAGTGCTGCTCTTGAGTGAACACAAAACGCTCAGCATTTCCAAGTTAAGGAACATAGGAGTCTGTCCTAGTCATGACCCAGGAGTAAGCTGGTGCCTGGGGTCTCTGCTAGGTTTTCAAGTTCCTGGCAAAGGGTGTTTACAAGTTATACCTATGTTCTGATTGCCTGAGCTTATGATGAAAGGAAACTATTAACTCAAAGCTAACAATATTAGCAACTGTTTATCAGTTGTTGACCAGATTTGGAACACACATACACATACACACACTCATACCCCATTAGTAGTTGTTTACCAAATCTGGGGGATGTACACGTTATTAATAGTTTATCAAATTTGGGAGTCACACATGTCATTAGTAGTTGTTTACCAAACTTGGGGACTACATGCACCTCATTGTCAAACTATACCATTGAAGTGCTTATCTTATTACAGAAAGATAGCTTACATAACAACTATTTAGTCTCAAAATGGAGGCTCATCCTAAGTTAACATATACTTATTCCCACTGTGGTTGTTGGTGCTTTGTTTTCAAAGAGGAGCAATGACACAGTGGCTGATATCTTGATTCATGTATGAGCTGGATTTAAGTGAGGCAGAGTTGCACATATTCATCAGCCTCACTCTCTCTTCCAGAGTAATTGAAGTAAATTGAATTTGTCTTGTCCAGTGACAAGACAAAATTCTGGATGACCTTGGTGTTTTCAATGTCTGACCAAGCTCTAAATGCTTCACCATGCCTGCTTCAGTCACCTTCATGGTCGTTGGAACAAACTGTTCTCATTCACCCATTCTACCAGGGAAGGCTTCACATACTTGGGGTGGACATCCCCCTAACTCATCCACAGGTTCAGCACCTGTCAATTATCCTCAAGTTGGTTTAGCCCATCTGCTGAGATAGTTTTACCAGAGTGTGGCTGCTGCTCGTACTACAGCTTCTTGGAGGCACAGGTGAGAGTTTAGTGACAGGTGGACACCAAAGGTGGATGAGCAGCCCTGAAAAGGGCTCAGCAGCCCTCACACCAGAGTTCTCCCTGAATACCTCATACATCCCACTTATTCCCACTACAACTAGGTGAACCACCCTGAAAGAGCATTCAACTGAACAAGTAACTTGATGCTCTGATTCTGTTATCCAGGAAGGGTACCCTCTTCCTGATAGCAAGGTACTTGGAAAGCAGGCATGACTCACTGGAAAGGGATTCCATTGATTCACTGACTCTGCTTCAATTGACCTAGAACACATCTGGTCCTCATGCATCAGGCCTGCCCAGAGCCTAATCTTGTCTTGGTGAGGTGATCAAGTTGAGATTCTGAACCTACTGAACTGAGTAAAACACCTGTATGATGATACGTGAAGATACAGCCCTTACCCACGCAGCAGGCTAGCAGCCTGAACCTTTTAGTGCAATATCCAGGAAAGAAAACTGGAAGTGGAATCAGGGGACATAGGTTCGAATCCTAACTCTAAGATTTATTAGCTCTGTGATACTGGGGAAGTCATTTAACCTTTCTGAGGCACAGGGTCATTCATCCTGTGCTTAGGAGGTGATCACATTCTTGGACTTTGTAAGGTTAAGGCAGATACAAAAGTTGGTTGGTTGTTGTCCTTCATTCTCAAAGGGGACCAAAATGACATCACTAGGAGTCAAGTTACAGAGTGTCTAATTGTGGCTGATCAGACCAATATGAGCTCAGAATGTCCTACTGCAGGTCGGGCACAAATAGTCCATGTCAACATTTGGGGTAGATTCTCTAAATTTGTACATCTCATGTTTCTTTTGAGCTACTTCAATTCTGCTTTTCTCATAGAGCGCAGCACCTTCTTTGATGTGGGCACAGCATGCTAAGCAGTCCTGTGCCAGTGTCTCCCATGTCACACAATCAGTTCTAAAGTTCCTCAGAGAAATCTTGAGAGTGTCTTTGTATTGTTTCTTTTGACCACCATGTGAATACTTGCACTGTGTGAATTCTCCATAAAATAGTCTTTTTGGCAAGTGTACATTTTTCATTTGAGCAATGTGGCCAGCTCATCGGAGTTGTGTTCTCTCCAGTAGAGTTGATACAAAAGTAATTTCAAATAAGAGCCCATCCTTGACTAAGGGAGAATTTATTACAGTGGAAATGTAACCCTCCTGATACAAAGGCCTGGAAACACTTAGGGGACTTCCCTTTCCTCTGGTACTTTGTCCCCATTTAGATATCTGAGAACTTCTTTTTCTCAGTTCCTTCCCTTTCCCTGTGTAGGTAGCCAAAGAATCCCTTTGCAAGCACACAGGTTCACAAGACTCAAGACATAAACACTTTTTACTGTATTTGTAAATTACTAGAAACAGAACTTGAATTGGAATACTGCTCTGGTAGAGCTCCAGTGAAGAGTAATTGGGTCTTGCTCCTCCGTGATGCCACTTCTCTCCTTACTCCTTTGCATAGCATTGCTTCTTTCTTATAATTTTCATTTCTTGCTGTCCTCAGCAGTTATCACCGGTAGATAATCCCTCCACAATTCTCCTTTCTGAAGTTCTCCTCAGCTTTTAGGAGGTGGCCATTTCTATGTCAATCCCATTTACTGACCTTTATAGCCTAGCTTCTAGAAACTCTCCTTCCTGGGATTTTCCTCAGGCCTGAGTATGTAGTTGTTGCGTCTGGGGTCTCATTCATTGTCTTCTAATTTTCTGTTGCTTCCTGCAGCTCTCTTCAATGACCAGCTGGTGGTGGTAGAATTATCACTGGCCTATTTTCATTCTCCATTATGTTGTCATGCTTCTTAGCCTCCACCAGATGGTGCTTATTCCCCATCTTAAGGTATCGATGCTTCTGAAAACTAGCCTGAATTTTAACGATGAATCAGTGTGTTTATATCTCAAAACAACACCTCTATTATTCCATTAGCCCTTTAATTTCACTAGCCCCCAAAGAACTATGCCACATGAGAAGCTTCTCAGGGCTTTCAGCAGGGATGTGCTGGAGCCAACTCAAACCTATTTAGGAGAGGCAAGATTTTTAAATTTTCAGCAAGAGTGTTTACACCTTAGAAATCAGCTGACACTACAAGCTAGGGCTTGATTTATCGTTCTGTTGATTTCTAAACTTAAGAAAGTAATGGAAAATGTTAATAATGTAGATTAAACTGAAAAAATATGTCGTGTACATTTTCCTCCCATGGAGAGCTGGTTGTTAAATATTTACCAATACACCCCTGGTTAGGCTCTGTTCTTACATCAGACAGGCAGGTTTCAATCTTCACTAGATGAAGGAACTTTTTAACATTAGCATTTGCCTCTTCCCTTCCTCAGCATCTGGGCAGGGTTTCTCCTGCTTGTGTCATTAATTTTGATTCTTCAGAGGCTCAGGAAGAACAAACCCACATTCTTCTCAATTGTATCATCCATCTTCCTCTGGGGCATCTAGATCAGATTATTCAAATTACCCAGTTCTACTTTCCACAAAACACCTAAAAAAAGGAGTGGTCATATACCAGCTCCTCCTGGTGTATGGGTGTGTGTGTGTGTGTGTGCGCGTAGGTAAGAGAAAGAGAGAAGGAGAAAGAAAGAAAGAGAGAGAGAGATATAGAGAGATGCTGTCTCCCTTATAGTAATATTGAAGCTTATGCCCACCATGCTTTCAGACTAGAATAACAGCTTGGGTGGTGTTCCAGCATGCTCTGGAAAATATCTGAAGTATCCATCATATACATGAACAGTGCTGTAGCAACAAATCCCAGAAAGGGCACTTTCTGGAACATTCTTCTTGTATATGCAATTTAATTGAGTTCATTTCAGTTTTCTTATGTTTTTAGGAAGTAACAGGAGTAGAACAAAAACTCCCATGAATTAGTACTTCTCATGTAATTCAGCAAATGACAAGTCTTCCAAGAATAAACAGTGAACAGCTACTGTAGGGAGAACTCCCACATAACTAGAAAGGCTTGTCAATAGGTATTATCCTGAAGAAGAAAAGCAATTAGGTTAGAAAGAAATCCACTTAAAAATGATGTATTTGTATTAAAAAGCAACACATTCACTTAATTGGCCACAACATGGACCTGAGGCATTAAGAAATTGTTGTTACTGAGTAAAGTTTTATGTTTCCTGTTCTTTTCTTTATTTCTCCTTAAGAGATGGAATTCATTGCAACGTTACACTGTCAAGTTTATAAGTGGATATCTATGCCTGTCAGTTTTTTTTTAAATTAAATACAAAACAGCCAGTGAAGCAATTTCAAGGAAAACAAAGCAGCCTATTTTCTAAATCCATTGACCTTAAACCAAACCTGGACCTCAGAATAGTCTCTCCAGTGAATGTGAACCCTAGTCTGAGCTGAACCAAGGTTTTCTGCTTTGAGTTCTGAGAAGAGAATGGATGAGGCATCTATCAGTGTTTGCTGATGCCTGTTGCTGTCTCCTTACGAGATTCCTGCCTTGGAGGGATTACGTGTTACAGATAACATGTAAGATGTTGGATATAAAATGAGCTGGAGGAGGAAATGGAAGACCACTCCAGTATCTTTGCCAAGAAAACCCCAAATGGGGTCACAAAGAGTCAGACAGGACTGAAAGTGTCTGAACAAGAAGAAGAAGAGTGACTACAGAAATATGGTGGAATGGACAGAATGATTGGAGGAGATGTGGGTTCAAATACTAACTCTGAAACTTAACAGTCATGTGATTATAGTCAAATCACTTTACCTTTCAGAGCCTCAGTTTCCTTATTTGTGAGAATGGGGTGAAACTTGTAGCATCCACTCTAGAGAGTTGTTGTGAAGGTCAAATTAGATAGTGCAGGTTAAGCACTTTGCAAACTAAATAAGCATAATTTCTATGGTTCTCTGTGCTGCTGTGGCTTAAATTCCTGCTCTGATCAGAAATGGACCAATAAATAAGCAGTTATTATGATCATGGGAATATCAAGACAAAATGAAATAGCCCTTGATCTTGAGGAGCTTAATTGGTCTGTGGAAGTTCAAGCTACTTTTTAGCAATAGGAAGTCCTCTTCTCTCTTACAGGGCTGGGTAAGACAGTGTGAGGGGTGATGTCACAGGACTGGGCTGAAAAGAAATCAGTTTTACTTCCTTTACTGAGACTGGGTATTTGTAAGAGACTGGGAAGCAGCTTAGCCTAGTTTTTGGTTGTTTTGAAGTGGTGGATTGGTTGAAGGTTAAGGCTAGATACGAGAATCTTTTGAAGGAACTAGAGATATTTATCTTGGAAAATATAAAACTTAATGGGGGACAGGGAGCATGATTACTGTTTTTGAGTGCCTGAAAGTCATTAATATGAGAATGATTAAACTTGTTCTTGGCCACAGAGGCCTGAGCTAGGAGCAACTGGTGGAGAGGCTGGTTTCAGCTCATGATAGAATGTAAGCTTGAGGGTAAAGACAGTTTCATTTTTTTCCCCTTGGTATCACCAGGATATAGCACATAACAGGTACTTAAGTACTTGCTCACTTGCTTGCTTGAATGCAAGGGACTCAGGAACTCGGATCTGATTCATATAGACTGGATTTGATCTTAGTGGTTTCTGAAACTTAACTCAGTGATATAGCTCTTGGGAAATTCTGAATTTTACCTGTGTGTTTCCTAAGGGTCCTGCCCCCTTGCCTACCATGTGAAGATGCTCTTATAAACATCATGGTGTACAAAACAAAGGAACATAGAGTAGATTGATTAATGACAGGAATAAAGCAGGAAAAAACCCACCTCCGAAACATTAAAATTGTTCTCTTTTTCCACTGAGATTTTCCTCTGAAGTTTAAGAATGATTCCTAATTCAGTTTTGCCATAGTCTCAGGCCAGCCAGAAGTCCCTTGTCTCACTGCCCTCCTTCTGGGAGGTGGGGTGAGGAGTAGTGGGTTTGCTGCTTACTCCCCTCCCTTCCTGCTGCCCGTAACTGCTGCTATACTGGAGGATTCCACTCTCTCCCAGTTGGATCCCAATCTCTCACCCCTTTACCCCAGCCCCCAGAACTCCAGCTCTGACTTAGGTAGCAGTTGCTTTAGATCACCCTGTGTTATCCCATTTGTTTATAGAAACAAGAAGGAATTGAGTACTACCTTTTCAGGCTGTAAAACTGGCTACTCTGGCCCCCACATTTTACCCCTCCCTCCAGGTTTCTTTGATACCCTTCAGGTGACTAAGGGTGTGTCTAGGCTCTGTGCCAACAGCTCCAGCCTCCACTGATGGTGTTCCCTCAATTATAGGGGTGGGTCCCCTGCACCCTAGCTCCATTTAGTCACTAACAGTTTAGCTCTTACAAAGAAATATTTACTTCAAAAGTACAAAACAAACATGCAAATTTACTCCCCAACACATAGGGCTTAATCCCTCAATTCTTTCCCCCACCTCCTCACCTCAGTCTCTGGGGAGGGTAAGGTAATAGATTCTTGGCTTAGTTTGGTTCCTAGAGAACACAATTCTGAGTTCTAAGAGTCCCCAAACCTCCTTTGGGCTCAAGTCCTCAGGCAGTCTGGTTTCTTGGTGATGTTGTATCAGGCTAGCTGGCTGCAACCCCACAGCTCAAACCTGTCACCCAGGTTGCCATGATTTGGAACTTTGGGAGATTAATGCCTGCACCTGAAACTGAGAAAGACAAATTAAATAGAGCAGAAACTGAAACACCTCAGGCCAGCTTCTTGAAGCCATGGGGTAAAAAAGAGAGATGGGGAAGCTGGGAAGGTTTTTAGCCCCCTCACCCTTTCCTGGTTCAATCTGAGCTGTGAGGGAATTGTGTGTGATCGTCATTCTCTGCATGCAGCAAGAAAAGAGCACACAGAAAAGAGAACAAGACTGTCGCAATCTGGCAGTTGTAAAGAAACAGCCAGTTCCTACTATGCAGCCAATTGAAGGAGGCTAATCCCATCCACATGGTAGGGAAATGCAGAGAAGCCGGTGATCTGGGAACACTCTAAGACCCCATTACATAGATTGGTGGAACAGCGATTAGAGCGTTGGGCCTGGAGTCAGAAGGACCTTAGTTCAAATTCAGACCTAGATTCTTACTCAGCAGTGTGATCCTGGGCAAATCACTTAACTTCTGTTTGCCTTAGTTTCCTCATCTGTAAAATGAGGTTAATAATAGCACCTGATTACCAAGGTTGTTCTGAGGATAAAATAAGATTACATATTATAAAGGGCTTTGTAAACTTTAAAGCATTATATAAATGCCAGTTATTGTTATTATTGTTGGGCAGTATGACAAAGTGGGTAGAGAGCTGGTTTCAGAGTCTGGAAGACTGTGTTCAAGTCCTCCCTCAGCTCAAAGTGGCTTTGACTGTGGGTAAGTCATTTAATCTCCAAGTGCTCTAGACAACTTTCTGCGACTGTAAGTTACAGAGCAGGTGACCAATTGTATAGGAAGAAGGAGTTTCCTTAGTAGCAATTTCCCATACCAATGAAATACCAGGTCTGTATTAAAAACAAAAAAGAAAAACAAAACCCTTAAACCAAAACAAGAATGATAAGTACATTCCAGATGTACAAAACAGAGTTCCATGAGAAGTATAGAAGGAGGTCATTGTGACATGAGGTCTTTAGAGAGGCTTCTAGAAGGAGATGGCAACAGCATTAGGCTTTAAAGACTGTTAGGAATGTGATCCGCCAGGAAAGGGAGGAAGCACATTCCAGGCACAGGAGGGTGTGAGCACAGGCATGGAAGCAGTGAAGCATAGGTTTTGTGTTTAGTGGGAAGATCTGAAGTCTTCCATTGTAGAATACGTGAGTAGCATGGGATATCTAGGAAAGAGAATGTGGTGTTTGCTTGTGGAGAGCCTCGAATGCCAGTCTGAAATATTTGAAATGATGTCCATAGGCAACAGTGAGTCAATGAAGGACTTTGAGCAGAGGAGAGACAACACCAGGCTTTTGCAAAAGAAAGATAATTCTAGTGGTAGAATGAAGGATGAATTGAAGAGCAGAGAGAGAGGAAGTAGGAAGACCTGTTAGAAGGCTATGTAATGGGGCAGCTAGGTGGTGTAGTGGATAGCACACTAGCCCTAGAGTCAGGAAGACCCGAATTCAAATCTGGCCTCAGACACTTAATAGCTGTGTGACCCTGGGCAAGTCACTTAACCCCATTGCCTCAAAAGGAAAAAAAGAAAAGAAAAGGTTATGTAATAATTTAGGAGAATGGTTTTAATGGGAGAGAGATTGGAGAGGAAGGGGTACATGAAATAGGTTTTGTGGAGATGGAATTGGAAGGATTTGGAAAGGGAGGATTTGGAAACTCATTAGATATGAGAGATGAGGGAGAAGGAAAAGTCAATTGAATCATTAACAAGCATTTATTAAGAGTATATCAGAACCCAGAACTGTGCTAGTTGTTGGGGATATAGACAAAAAAAAGTCTCTAATCTCAAGGAATTTCCTTGAGATTACAAGAAAGAAAAAGTATAATCTTCCTCCCCAGCTCATGTGGGGAAAAGAATACTGAATTTGGTGTTAGAAGCTATGGGTTCAAATCCTGTCTCTGCCATTTTAATACTTCTGTGAACTTTAGTAAATCACAAACTCTCTGGGCCTCAGTTTCCTCATCTGTAAAATGAAGTAGTTGAAATAGATGACCTTGAACATTTTTTCTAGCTCTGAATCTGTGATCCTATGGAAACCTTCTATAGACCTTTCTTTACAATCTGAACCTACTATCTCCCATGCAGCCCAGCTCTTACCTTATCACAGTACTAAAAAAGTTCTCTTAAAAGTCACTGGTGTCCTCCTCATTCTGTTTTCCAAACTGAACCTGTTGGTGGTGTCATTTGGTTTGGTCTCCTGCCATCAGACCACCCATCTGTGATGGGCCATGGTTTTGAACATTCACCTGAGCACACCTGTCTCTTCATTGGCCTGAGGAAGCCAAAGCACCATCTCTCAGGATGGACACCTGCTGTGATGGGCTTTTGGTCTCTGCTACTCCAGAATCATGTTATATAGTCCCTGCCACTCACCACAGGTGTTGTCCTGGACCATCAGTGTCCTTCCCTATCCAGTGCATCCCAGGACAGGAAGTCTTGGACTGCCCTGAGCTTGCTCTTTGACATTTTACTGTAGTTGGCAGAGACAACGCCCCTAGACACCTGAAATCTGGGCCTAATTGGGAAGGTTGGTCTTCTGTGAAATGTGGCAGCTGTTTGCATAGGAGTTGGGTTAACAGCAGATTCACAGCTGCAGCCCTGGCCTTTGATTCTGCCCTCTTATTATTCACGGAGTGTTTCTGTCTGAGCAATAAAGAGAAAACAAATCCGATCCTGGGGGAAAGGGAAAATCCAATCAGCTGATGGAAGACAGTTTGGGAAGGAGGATGGGAAAAAGCCAAGTGGTGAGAAGAGCTAACAGAGTGACAGTAGAAAGAATGTGGGAGTGGGGGGCACTGGTAAACTGGGGGTCCAGGTTTATTGAGACAAAGACTAATTCCTTGCTACGCAGGACGCTGCAAGCAGAGCACTGAATGAAGAACTGGACAGAGACTCTAGTTGCATCAGCTATTTCTGCCTTTGTCTGGGCACTGAGTGTTGGACTCAAATGCCGTCATGCTAAAGTGGGCTGATTGGCATAAAATCACCTCTAATATCAAGATGGGCTTCAGGAAGTTACTGCAGTGTGTTTGAGATGATCAGTTCAACCTTACAATAATCTGCTTAATTCTAGACTTTGAAAGGACTTAATCTCCCTGGCTAATGACAAACTGGATATAAGGATTAGACAGAAATGAGTTTTCCCAGTTTTGCTTGGGTAAGGAGGCAGGCTTAAAGCTAAAGAGGAAATCTTTGATAAGGAGCTCATCTCATGAAAGCCAAGGGGCTGCTTTCAGGGTGTGTGTGATTAGACAGGGTTCCTGTCCTCAAGGAGATTACGACCTAAGTAGTTGTAATTACAACATATGATTTTAGTCTACTTTGTTCAGTAACAGGACAATGGGAAAGGAGGTGGTTAGACAGATGCTTCCCTTTTGGGAAATGAGCAGCAGAGGCTTGTCATAAATAGACCAGTTAACTCTCTATTTGCAAGCTTGTACTTTGGTCACTTAACAATGAGGTTGACATGGAGGGAGGGCAGGGTTTAAAGCCAAAGGACATGGGTTTGAATCCTGGTACTGCTACTAACCATCTCTGTGACCTTGGGTGAGTCATTTAACTTTTATGGGCCTTACTTTCTTCATCTGTAAAATAAGGAAATTGAACTAGAAGATCTCCAGAGATTTTCTTGGCAAAGATACTGGAGTGGTTCACCATTTCCTTCTCAAGCTCATTTTACAGATGAAGAAACTGAGGCAAAACAGGGTTAAGTGACTTCCCCAGGGTCACACAGCTAGTAAGTATCTGAGGCTGGATTTGAACTCAGGTCTTCCTGACTCCAGGGCTGTTACTCTACCAAATGTACCACCTAGCTGCCCTAATGTGATATATTTGCTTATTTGTAAATTATATACATGTTCTACTATGTTAATTATTATGTACTTTATAAAGTTTACATAAAAACACACATTTTAAAAGGATGAGATAAAGATGAAATAATATTTGATCCTAGTGTCAATTGAGAATCACTGGAGTTTGATGAGTAAGGAAGTGATATAATCAGACCTGAATTTTAAAGCAAATTATTTTGGCAGTGGAGTGGAGGATGGATTGGGGAGGGAAGAGATTTGAGGCAGGAAGTTATTGTTATAATACTCCAGGCAAGAGGTGATGAGAACCCAAATAAGAGTGGTGACTGTGTGAGCAGAGAGGCAGAAACAACCAGATTTGGTAACTGATTGGATGTGTTGGATGAATGAGAGTGAAGAAACAAAGATGACGCCCAGCTTGTGAACCTGAATAAATGAAAGTGTGGCAGTGCCTTCTACAGAAATAGGGCATTTTGGAAGTGGGGTAGCTTTGAAGAAAAAAGATGAAGATCTGAGATGCATACCACAACCCATTCATGCCTGCTCATCCTGTGAGATTCACTCATTTCCACCCCAAATTGAAAGAAATCAAGGTAAGGCATTTACTCGCTGGTCATTGCCACAGAGTTTGGAGCTTACCGACCTGGCAACCAAAAAATGATGTGAGGGACTAGGAGGGGAGGGGGTGTGGGGAGGGATGGGGGGAGGGCCCCTGGGTGGTTATACTGGGTGAGAGTGGGGGCAGATTTTCTTAATGGTACCTATGCAGCTGCTGCAAGTTGGTGTCCAGTAGGGGTTAGGTTTAACTTCTGGGGGGATCAATGCTAAGCTAAGAAGGGGAAAATCTGGTAGCCTGCCAGATTCTCTACAATCTGATAGATGCAGAATAAGGAAGTGTTGGAAATAAATGCAGGTATGGTTGATTGTATTGGAGACAATTACCTAAATTGGCTCAAGTCACTGGGATATATTACATCTTCTGATTGGTTGATTACTTACCTCTTGGGGTTAGGCCATTGTTCCTGGGGGTCAGGGTATGGCCCAAGTCCCAGCCTTTACTCTGGATACTTCTGCCTTTGAATGACTCTATCTAGTCCAGTCCTCTCACTGGATAGATAAAGAAAGTGAGACTATAGAGGTTAAGTGACTTGCCTGAGAGCATACAAAGGTGGAATTTGAACATAGGTCCTTTGATTTCAGATCCATCCCTCTTTCCACTGAACCACATTGCCTCTCAATTTAGAGTTTGAGAAATCACCTGGAGGCACTGAGAAATTACATGATCTGGCCAGGGTCAGAGGATTAGTTTGTCTCAGAGGCAGTAGGTCTTGAACATAGGTTGTTCTGATTCTAAGGCTGACCCTCTATCTACTCTTCAACTCTTTTGGATTCAACTATCATCTCGATGCAGGTGACTCACTGTATCACCCTCTCTAAAAATGAGCCTCATATGACAAGAATAGTTCCCATTTAGATGGCACTTTTCTTAGAGTCCCTGTGAGTTGCTTGGTATTAGTAAAAAGAGCACTGGATTTAATTAGGGGTCCCAGGAATCCTATTTCTGCCAGTCATCTGCTGTGTGACCTTGGGTGAGTTATTTCCCCTTTGGTTCTCAGTTTCCCCATCTGTAAAATGAAGAGGTTAGATTTGATGATCTAAGGTCTCTAAGGTCTCTTCAGGCTCTGACATTCTATGAGTTTAGGAGTCTGTGAATCTTGGGGGATGAGGGAAAGGGAGGGACGTTTATGGGGCAATCAGATAGAATGACTAATAGCTGCTATTCTTGAGAAATTTAAAGGCTGGTACATAAAACCTCTTAAATGTGGCCTTGCAAACTCCCTCCAGTTGACTGTGCCCTGAGGTAATGAGCCAGGCTGAAATGTGCTCTCTGCCAAGTTAAGCCATGAGAAAAATGTCAAGTGGTTAGGGGATGGAGCTCTGGGAATTGTTAAATCTAGGATGCAATGTTTGCCATTAGAAAGACCGGCCTTGTTTAGGTCTCTGGTCACAAAGGATTGTCCTCCTAAGGAGAGAAGTGACTCTGAAAAACGGATTCCACAGCTTCTTGCTGAGGTCTTTTTTTGCAGGGCTTGGAATATTTCATCTGTCCTGGAGCAACCTTCTTTCCCTCCCCCCTGGTGCAGTGTCCTATTGTTTTTATATATGTTTGTATTTATTAGCTTTATAGTTATGCTGTATATATTTTTGTATGTGCATAGCTAGGTAGTGTAGAGAATAAAGAGCTGGGCCTGGAATCAGGAAGACATGAGGTCAAATCCACCCTCAGACACTTACTAGCTGTGTGACCTTTGGCAAGTCACTTAACTTCTATTTGCCTCAGTTTCTTCAACTGTAAAATGAGGATGCCAGAGTTGTGAGAATCAAATGAGATATTTGTGAAGTGTTTAGCACAGTAATTGGCACATAGTAGGCACTATATAAATGCTAGCTATCATCATCATCATCGCCACCACCACCATCATCATCATTATTACTTGTCTTCCCCATTAGAATATAAGCTTCCTGTGAGAAGGGGTTGTTTCATTCTTTGTATTTGTATCCCCAGAGCCTAGAATGGTGGCTCAGGCACAGTAGCTGCTTAATAAATACTTGTTGTGTGACTGATTGAGGTCTCAGATATGTGTGCAGAGGTTGGAGATTTCCTTATCCTTCTGGGGATAGGCTTCCCTTCTTGATCAGAGGTGTGTATATTTAGAGCTGGAAGGAGCCTATAGACCAGCTAGCCCCAAATCCTCATTTTGCGGATGAAGGAATTGAGGTCCAGAGAGGCTGACTTGCCCAAAGTTATGCAAGTAGAAAGTAGCCAAGCTGGGATTTGAATTCAGTTCCTTTGACTCTAAAACCAGTCCAGTTTCCAGTGTACCATAATACCTCCTGAAACTCCTGGCAAAGCCCTCAGTGAAATGAGCTCTTTATTCTGCCTCAGTTTTGATTTAACCATTACCTCATCATCCCTGTGGTTGAGTTCAAAGGGCATTACACATAACACAGGATATGAGATATGGGTGTGAGCTCATAAGCCTCCTTTATGAGCTCGGTGGCAGATACAGGGAGGAGGTAAGAGCTGAGAGTTCCCAGGAGGGATCATTGTTTTCAATATGAACTTAACCAATGAAGTATGCAAATAAAAAGACTGTACTCTTTCTTTATTAATGGTCTCAGTAGATTAGATCATGAAACTTTTCAAAGGGCAGGGGAACACTTCAAAAACTCTAGTATACCCAGATTCCACAAAATATATTTTAACACCCATTCATTGCAAGCAATGCTCACCAAAGGCTTTAGTTAAATCGTGGAATTTAGAACTGAAGGGATCTTTAGAAAGTATCTAGACCTCCCCCTTCCTTTTAGAGATAAGGAAATTGAGGCTCAAATAATTTAAATGCTTTGCCCAAAGTAACATGTATAGTCAGTTGGAGAACCACAATTTGAACCCAGGTCTTTAGACTCTAAAATTAATACTTTCCCTACCCTGTGATTCAGGATAGACCTTACAAGTCTAGGCTAATGGCATTCCATAGTCAGAAGCAACAGTCAATGATCACCTGGTGAGCTATGACTAGAGAACCAGTGGAATTCTCCCCTTTGTCGGATGCCATCCCAAAACAGGCACCACAGTAGTGAGTTAATGAAGGGGACGATCCTTTGCTCCTCTCATTGTCCAACTCTTCACAGGGTTCTCCGATGGGTACGTAAGGGATGTCCATGGCCCTGGATATTCTCCCAGGAGAGGAAAGATGGTTCCTTCAAACCTATGTGTGGGAAGAAAGGTGGTGAAACTGCTGCCTTGCAATCTTTTCACTAGGGCAGGAAGTGAGCTGGGAGGGAGAGCTGAGCAGGACAATATTCAGTTCTTAACTATTCAGGTGAATCTATGATCTCATCTCCATTGATATTTCTACCAATAATGCAGATTGCCACACCTCTGCACCTGCTTATCCTATATCCATGTCCACTCATAGGTTAGCCACGGGGACTCAATCTAACAAATGTTTTTAAAGCTGCCAAATAGTGGTTGTTCCACAGTTCTGAGTGCCATCATCCTGCAGCCACAACTTGCCAGAATCCTGAAGAAAGGGAGTGATGGGATAGTGTAGGGAGGGCTGTTATCCAGAGGTTGGAAGCATGTGCTAGAGCCTGCCTGCCACCTTTCCTCTCATGTATTGTGTAAAATGGATGATCTCTTTTGGCTTCCTCTTCACAGAAGCCTCAGAGGCAAAATCATAAGAAGTCACAAAATTGGGGAATAGTTAAGAGTGTATTTGGCCATTTCTGGAATCTGATGTCTTTATGGAAATATTTCTCTGGACAGCAGCCTGGGAGCCAAGGGGTTATACAAGCCACTGTGCTAGGCACCAGGAATACAAAGACTAAAACAAAATTGTCCCTGGTCACAAGGCACTCACATTCTACTGGAGGATATGATATGTAGAAGATTCACTTGGCTAGGTAGATTGGTACAGTGCCAAAACCCTTGGCTTTGGAATCGGCGGACGTGGGTTCAAATCCTGATTCTGCCATTAAATATCTGTGTGACCACCTCTTAAATGACAGTTAGACTAGATGTCCACCTTTAAGTCTGGGTACACAGATGAGTACTAAATGACTTGCTGTCTGCCAGGTGAAAGAAGGATTAAACTTGTTCTAGTTCCCCACAGAAGGCAAAACCAGGAATAGTAGCATGCATTTAAGGGACTGTCACGAGGAAAAGAGATTCCCTATGCAATGTTTGACCATAGAGGACAGAACAAAATGCAAAAGGTCGACTTCTCAGAGAAGCTAATTTAGGTTTGATGTTAGGAAAAACTTAACAATTAGAGCTGTCTGCAAGTGTGATGTGTTGCTTTAGAAGGTAGTGGGTTCCTCCTCATTGAAGGTCTTTAAGTAGAGACTGGATGAGCACATGTTGAATATGTTATGCTAGTATTTCTTTTTTGAGTATGGGTTGGACTAGATTCTGGGATTCCTTTTAACTCAAAAATTGTGGAATTCTATAGTCTATATTCTTAGGCTATTATTATCGTATTCTATCAGAGCAACCCAACTCAGTCAAACCTATGCATTAGAAACCTTAGGGAGAAGTTGCTTCTGTATCCTGAACTACCCTTTTCATATTACCATCATGCTTTTCATCTCAATCAGAGGCTCCCATGACTTGCTCTTAGTAGCAGGGTTTAACTTCATGTCACTTCCTCAATAGCTGCCATATAAAACTTTGAGCCTGAAGTGGAATCTATCTCAGTTCACAATGTTTACTCAGTCCTCTTATCACTTTGCCCTTCAGATCCTCACACATTATGCTTTCTGCTGGTTACTCTGGAAATTGACAATTAGCCTTGCTTAAATCTTCTGGTATCTTTGTCCTCTTGGGTTCCATCTGTCTGTCTGCTTTGACCCTGGTTTGTTCGCCTTGCATTAACATGTGATCTTGCTCTTTCCTCTGGTATGTGGAAACATCCTCACTTTGGACTACCCGCCTAGGTCCAGTTCCCCATTCCACCTTGTCAAGGTACTTCAGATGCTTCACTCCTGTCAAGAGTAAGACTATATCCACCAGCAGACTATGGATTTCAGGACAAGGAGCCAGGAACAGGAGAAATAGGATCAGAATAAAGGAATGATATGGATGTGTGTAACACCTAGCAGTAGCCAGAAACATCTGGGGTTTATTCTCTCTCATATGTGCTCCCAGAGAAGCTATCCAAAGTTCAAAGAAGCTACCCAAAGTTGGGTCAGCACTAATTGAAAATCATAGCTCAGGAATCCCCAGTGATCAGATGATGATGATGGTGATGGTTATTATTATTATTTTACCAGCTAGTCAGAGAACAGTTCATATATATATGTATATATTTATGTATATGAATATATATAAATATATATATGTATTTATATGTGTGTATATGATATGTATATATAAAACAGTATAGCAAATAATGGGATTAGAAAAGATTCTTATCATGAACACATGAAAAACTTCCATATTACCAGTGAGGGAATGCACACATGCAGAGGACAAAATAACCTAGGAACACACATAGAGGGCACTCATATAGGGAACACAAGTGGTCAGAGAGTGTGAGAGGGCCACATTCTGGAATATGTGTGACTAGCAACTCATAGTCTGATCCTGTGGGGTGCCTATTTCTTTTGCTGATATTATCACATTGCTCCCTGGTAGGTGTGTATCTCTATTCTCTTCTAGGCAAGCATTTCTCTTTTGGGGGATGCTGTGCCTTTGCTTTGTATCAAATATCCACTGGACATCTCTGGTTGATACCACCTCTTTTATGCCAGCTACCAGCTCTTTAGAGACATCTAATCAGTCAATAAGCAAGCATTTATTAAGTACCTACTATGTGTCAGGTGATAAATAGTGTGGTTTAATGGATAGAGAGTTGGCGTTGAAGCTAGCAAGACCTGGATTTAAATCTTGCCTCTGACACATATTGAATGACTGATTCTGGGTAAGTCAACCTCTTTGTTCAACTCTTTAAATCTACGGGTTGCTGAGAAGGTACCTATCTTCAGTGGTAGAGGAATTTTCTAAGGATCTCCTTAGATATATGAAATCATAGATTTAGCCACTATTCAGTCCCTATCCTGATATACCAAGCACTATTCTAGACACCAAGGGGTTATGAAGACAAAAATGAAATAGTATCTGCTCTTAATAAGCTTACATTTTGTCAAGAGAAACAACATGCATACAAATAAGTAAATAAACTATGTTTACTGGCTCTCTATTCCCATATACTAAACTGTAGTGATTAGAAAGCCTCTACCCTGGCAAAAACAGGCTGATAGCTCTTTAGTCCATAGACCACACTATGAGCCACCACACTTAATTAAGGACAGCTGATTAAAAGCTAGTCAGAATGCCCAAGGCTGGGATTATTATTTTAGTACCCAGCTTTATGTACTCCTTGACAACTATCCAATTTAGGGTTGTATCCCTCTCCTCAAAACAAAAGAAAACACTTCACAGGACCTGCACAGAGACTTGGGTGATCAAGTCTACTTTGCTTTTCAAGTCCTTGATTATTTATATGCAAGTATATTGATCAAGAACAAAAGTAAAGAAGGTAAGGTCATTACTTACTACTTTCCTGGTCCATAAAACCACCCAAACTTCTGCCTTTGGCACTGTAATCTGGTTGGTGCAAAATCTTGTAGATTCCCTTCACAAGGAAGATGGATATGGAATAGCCACTAGAGTGTCTTAGGAAATCACTCCTCATTCACTGGCAAATCAAGCAACAGTGTATCTACATGGTACTTTAAGGTTTGGGAGGTGTCTTCTTTATTTTCGTTGTTCAGTAGTTCAGTCTTGTCCAGCTCTTTGTGACCCCATGGACCATACTGTCCATGTAGTTTTCTTGGCAAAGGTATTGGAATGGTTTTCCATTTATTTCCTTCTCCAGTGGATTAAAGCAAACAGAGGTTAAATGACTTGTCCAAGATCATACAACTAGTAAGTGTCCAAGGCTAGATTTGAACTCAGGTCTTCCTGACTCCAGGCTCAACACTCTATCCACTGAGCCACCTAGCTGCTGTCTTTTCCCTAATAACTCTATAAAGTAGATAGTGCTAGTATTACTCTACTCATTTTATAGGGCCATGTAACCCAAGTTCTGTCTTACAGGTTAAGTGTCTTGGACTATCATCTGGGGCATTATTTGAACTCAAATTTTTGTGACTCCAAGTCGAGTATTGTATTTGCTATATCAGATGTGTCAAACATGCTTCTGATGACCTGCATTGTGGCCCACATCACCCCTGAGTACCATCATCACTAGAATAAAATGCAATTGGAAAATATTTAACAAAACAAACAAAATACAATAAAACATAGATAATGTTAATATGTGGTTTTCTAAGACTATGTAGACCACAAGGATCCTTATAAAGTTAATTGGCCCCTGTTTCTATTTGAGTTCGCTACCATTGCATTACATGTTACCAGTCCTCTCCCTTGTAATTGTGGGAAAGATAGAGACCAAAGCCAGTTTTGCTGTTATCAGTTTTCTGTATCTGACTTTGAGAAAGAGGCTACATGTGGTGGACTTGGTGGGTGTTCTAAGGATGGGCTGAAAGAAGTGGAGGAAAAAGGAAGACAGTTTAAGGAAATTGCTTATAAGACTTCCTTGCTTTATACTTCAGGATTATGTATCTTAGGATGAAATAATGCTGAAATTATAACTGTTCTCAAATCAGAGCATAAACATCCCTTGACCATCATTAGAGGTATTGCAAAGGTATACAGAAGACCCACAAAGATACTGCCAGGACACAAGGGAAAGAATTATGATACTGATGAAAAGATAGATTAAAAAAAAAACAACCCAGAGACTATGCTCATGGGTAAGAATTCAAAATTGATGTGAGTTTCTTAGCGTAATTGCCTGGGTCACTCTCCTCGGTCACTAATCTATATCCCTAGGCATGGCATTCATCTTATTAATGGAACAATTATATCTACTCCAGATGCCTTTTCAGCCCTGCAGAAGTGTAGCTGAAGCTTCAAAGTACTGAGGCTTTCTCCAAATGCTTTGTCCAACAGAAATTTTGAAATGCTTCTCTCCCCACAAATTCTCTCTGCCCTGCAGGTGAAAGTTGACAACTAAAATCCCATTGTAGTGACCCCCCACGAGGCTATTGAATTATTTTCTTGTAATCAAATGTTATAATGAATCCATTGCTAGACAACCATTTCCCAGACTGCTGGAAATGAAGCTGAGAGCCTACCAGGGGTGCTTTAGCAAAAGAGAGAAGGATCTGGTAGAACCAAAGCCAGAGCTCTGTTCTTTAGCTTTCTTATTGTAGAGGTAGAGGGCTGATGGTAGTGTGTTATGGAGGGAAGGCAAAAGAACCAGGCCAGCTCCTATGCTGGGGAATAAGGACATGGAACTAAATAGAGTGGACCCATCCATTTCCGTACCCCTGAGGAGCCCAGCCCAGCTGAGCATAATGTGATTGAAATGTGAATGGCCTCACCTTGAATGGCACAGGCTCCATCACACTCAACAGTAGGTAGTAATGTGTGCTTTTGCCAAATAAGTGGAGAAAGGAGTTCCAGAACTGATTTCTTATATCTCTATAAGAAAAGAGATGGCATGTTATAAAGGACACAATTAATCAATTCAATGATATTTCCTTGAATAAAGATTTTAAAGAAGCTGCATGATAAATAACAATAACAATAATATTACATCTAGAGATCAAGATATTCTCCTATTAATTGATTCCCGATTCCAGGGTGTTTGGGGCTCTGATTAAAGCTTCATCCATGCAGAGCATTGGTAGAGTGGTCATTGCATTATGAGGCAACAGAATGTATATTTCTTGAGAGCAGTCACTATTTTTCATTTTGTATTCTCAGTGCATAGCCCAGTGCCTTGGACATTTGAGGTGCTTAATAAATTCTTATTGAATTAAATTAAAAAAACCATTATGACATCCCTAAACATCATTCCTTGGCAGTAAGAAGGGCATGCTCCTCACATCTGTCCTCATCTTTCCTTCTTACATCTTCTATTGTACCTAAGCTCCCATGATACCACATCAGAGCTATCACAATAGTCTTCTTATTTTCCTCTTCCTTTCAATTTCACCCTTCTCCAATTCATCTGTCTTTATCAACTGCCAGAGTAAGCTTCATGATGTGCAAGTCTGATCATGATTCTTTCCTACTCAAAAACCTATGTTGAATTCCTACTGCCTGGAAGACAAAGCTCACCATAATCTGGTTCCATCTACCTTTCCAGCTTCATCTCCACATATACTCAACCCTTCAACAAGACTGGGTTACTTGACTCCTCAAACATACTCCTTGTTACCCAGGATTTGCTCATATTTTCTCCTTCACCTGCTGTACTTTGCCTTCATTGGCTATCTCCGTTTGATAAAATCTTACTTATCCTTCAAGGTCTAGTTCAAGTGCAAATTTAAACCCATTTCTAGTTCTGCTCTCCTTGGCTAAACAGAAACTGCCTAATCTCTCTATATATGGGCCTTAGAATATTTGAATGCAACCATTACTCCTCTCCCAATTTTCTTCCTTCTTTCTTCTTATTAAGTTAAACAGTCTCAGTTCCTTTAACTGATTTTCTTGCTGATCCCAAGATCCTAGATAGTCATCTAGGCTAACCCCTTCATTTCACAGAAGATAGGAAGTCCTTTCACTGTTCTATTTGCCTTTCTCAGGATGCTCAGTTTATCAATGTCCTTTCTAAACTCTGGTGCCCAGAGCTCACCATTATATTTCAGATGGAGTATAAGGCATAGTGGAATAGGATTATTACCTCCCTAATACTGATTGTTATTCTATTTTTCATGCATCCTAACATTTTGACTGTCATGGCAAGTCATGCTCACACTCAAAGTGAATAAATATTGAATTTTCAGTCCATTAAATACCTCAGATGATAGTCACATTATATTCTTCCTTGGTCTGACCACATCTGAAACACCATGTTCTGTTCTGGATATCAACTGCACTTAAAAGAAAGGCCATTGATAAACTGAAGTACATTAAAAAGAGGAAGACTAAGATACTGAGGGGGGTCTGACATTCAAGTGACCTAGGACAAGTCATTTAATCTCTCTGTGTCCCAGGCAAGTCTCTAAGATTATAACTTTTGGAGAAGGTGAAGCCACACACTGGTAGAGGGGGTTTCCACACCAGGATTTGCTTAAAACAATTACATTTCAAGTCTAGTCCAAAACCAATGTAAAGAAGAGCCTCTCTGAACTTAGCTAGGCTGCTCCTCAGCTGACAGCTGCACAATCTGTTGCTAGATCCATTCTTGAAGTTTTTCGCAGCTTGCTTGGACTTACCGGAGTTGGCTGCTGACATAGTCTTCAAGATGAAGTGACTTGCCCAGGGTCACAGCTTGTATGTGTCAGAGGCAGAATTGGAGTTCAGGGCATCCTTACTATGTCACACGATTAATTTTTCGGTCGCAGCAACTTTTCTAGACCTACTATTTTGTAGTAGGGTTATAGGGTCAAATTACTTCAGGCTACAGTCCAGGTTTGCAGCACGACTGCAGGAATTAGGATGCTTAGACTGGAAAAGAAAAGACTTAGAAGGGACAATGTCTGAAGGCTGCTACATTGAATGGGGGATAAAATTTGTTCTACTTGGCCTCAGAAGATAGAAATAGGAATAATGGGTGGAAATTGTGAAGACAAATTTCAGACTCACATTAAGAGCTTTTAAAGATTTCTAAGTAGTAGTTTTGGCTACCATGAAGCCCCATATGTGGCAGCCCAAGCTCCCTGGTGAGGTACCAGGAGTTGCCTCCAGCCAGAGCCTGAACATTCAAGCTTTGGAACCCCATGGAGAAGCAATAGCTCCTCTATTTACTAGAGGCACAAGATTGGGACACATGAACCAGCGGTGGTGGAACTGAAGCAGAAGCTGCCCCACTGGATTGAGGCTGAGATCCACAATTTCCTCCAGTTGAAGTATTGTGTGGACTGGAAGATAATTCATCAGGAACATTGCTGTTGCCAGAAGGGACAGAAGCTTCATAGGGCCCCATTGAGGTTTGGACAGATCTAGCTAAAAAGGTGGTCATGACCAACCAGTCGGAAAAAACACTGTTGTTGTTCAGTCACATCTGACTCTTCATGACCCTGTGGACTATACTGTTTATGGGGTTTTCTTGGAAAAGATACTGGAATGGTTTGCCATTTCCTTCTCCAATGGATTAAGGCAAACAGAGATGGAGGGACTTGCCCATGGTCACACAGCTAATGTTAGAGGCTAGATTTGAATTTGGGTCTCCCTGACTCCATGCCTAGTGTTCTATCCATTGAGCCATCTAGCTGACTACTACCAGTTGGAAGAAGCAATGACCACTGCCTTTTCCCAGATCTTCACTACTGCTGTGATGGAACCTCTAAGTCTGCTCCACTCCATTCTACAGAAGGCAACCCAAGCCAGTGAGACAACTTCTCTGCAGATTCTTACTCCCAGGGAGAACTCCCACCTCAGGCCCCAAACCCCACCCAAGAGATCAGTTCTAAAGTCTCTAGGACCTGGGATACACAGATTAAGACCAACCCCTCCAAATCTAGCCCAGCCAAACCCACAAATAGAAACCTCATCATTGACTTTGAGAAGATACATAAGTAATCTGTCTAGTGTATCCCCAAATGGTGAAGAACTTGAGCTTTTGCCTGGAGAGTTGACTGTATTCCTAGATCTGCTCATGTTTCTTCCTGAGGAGCTGAGCCACCTGCCCTGAGGAAGGTTACACTGTAGTTCCGTAGTTCCTACAGAAAACTGGTTTGCCCTCAAGCAGACTCAGGTCCATGCCACAAGTGTCTCTGGAAAAGACCACTCAGTAGAAAACAACAAAGTTAGCATCTCGACCAGTAATGCCCCAGGAGAAATGGGAGTCCTACCTCTGAGAGTTCTATACTTCTGGTCCAAGTCTCCCCAGAGACACTCTGCCCCCGGTACAGTGACAATTGTGGCAAGAGTTGGTGTTCCGTCCTCTCAACTTGTTCCTCATTCCCACGGAACTTCTGTCTCAGCAACTGTGAGCTCTGGGGGGGAGGTTCTCTGCCAGTGAACCAACTTCTTCCCAGCCAGGACTGAGGGCCTGCACTGCATACCCAACCTGAGGTGAGTGTATGTATGTGTGTGTGTGTGTGTGTGTGTGTGTGTGTGTGTGGGTGTGGTGGTCAGGGTAGAAAGAGGATTAGAAAAAAGGTGAACAGCTGGAAGATAAAACTGTGTTTATTACATCTGAAAAGAAAAAAAAAGATTTCTAAGTAGTGAGCTTCATGTTATTGAAGTTTTCAATGGAGAAATAGTTCCTGAATGTCTTACTCTGAAGAATGGAGTTGGGCAAAGGAGGGAAGTTCAAGTAGATAACTTCCAGTCCATTTCAGCTTCATCTCAGGGTAAAAAATATAACATAAAATCATAAGGTCATAGAAACATATATTTAGAGCTATAAGAGTCCTCCAAGTTCACCTAGTTCCAAAACCTGACACATTGGGCAAGTCACTTAATCTTATTTGCCTCAGTTTCCTCATCTGTCAAATGAGCTAGAGAAGGAAATGGCAAACTACTCCATTATATTTACCAAGAAAACCCTAAATAGGGTCATGAAGAGTTGGACACAACTGAAATGGCTAGAGTAGAACTTAGAGGATAAATAACTTTCCAAAGGTCGTAGATAATACGGAGCAAGTAGAGCTGGAATTAGAATTAAGGTCCTCTGATTCCAAAACCATGGCACCATGTTGACTCATGGTACTAAATATGAATCACATATTGGATGTGGACCTAGGTATTCACCGTTTTTGACCATAGATGAGAATCACTTTTTTGAAGTTGGTTCACCTCTAAAAACCCCACCTCTTTCACGAAACCTTTCCTTTTCCCTGATTACCTCAGTTCAAAATAATCCTTTTCTCCTAAGAGCTCTAAAAGCATTTGCTCTTGATTCCATTCATTTGCAATTCATCACATACTACACTTTACAATAGTTAAATATTTTTTGTTTTTATGTGTAACTGCCACATTAGAGTATAAGCTACTTGAGGAAGCTCATTCCTTCATCTCTTCAACTTCAGTGTTTGCACAGTGTAGGGGCTCAGTGTTTGTCAATGGATTGATTGGAAAATTTTTCTTCCCTCTAGACTTTTGTAAATTGTATTTTTCTTTCTAAGCTGGTATTTTTGCTGGTCTAGTTGGATGAAATTTAATGTGTTAACTCAATTTATTCATTTACAAAATTGATCATTAATAGGAAACTAGATGCCCGCCTCCCAAGGGATGGCAGCCTCACTGCACTGATGCACTCTTTACACTGATGATAAAAGATGGCAAATGGATGGAGCAGGTTGATGTCAGTTTCAATTTGTTGAGCCATCTAACCATGTTGCCAACAATTAGCATCTACAAAGCATGAACATATGTACCTCACCTTTCCAATAAAAGACCCCAGACGTCTGGTTGTTACCCTGGACCTATTTCATACTAATTTCTCCCTTCCCAGGGTATCATTTATCTAGATGTCATTCCTGATTCTTGTGTTGCATGGCATTCCCCTTTGGAATTCATAAATTCCTTCTTTCTTTCTTCTCTCCTTTCCTCCTACTCTCTTCCTTCCCTCCTTCTTTGCTTCCCTCCTTCCTTTCTTTTTTCTTTCTTTCTTTCTTTTTTACTTCTTTCCTTCTTCCTTCCTTCCTTTCTTCCTTCCTTCCTTCCTTCCTTCCTTCCTTCCTTCCTTCCTTCCTTCCTTCCTTCCTTCCTTCCTTCCTTCCTTTCTTTCTTTCTTTCTTTCTTTCTTTCTTTCTTTCTTTCTTTCTT
>NW_020948840.1:5533852-5581893 GCF_900497805.2 Vombatus ursinus | reverse complement strand
CTTTCTTTCTTTCTTTCTTTCTTTCTTTCTTTCTTTCTTTCTTTCTTTCTTTCTTGTCAACCTTTTCCCCCGAATTGATCCCACTCCCTCTAAACTAAAAATATCTCTCTTGAAACAAGTTAGCATAGATATTGTTGGCCATATCTTTATAAATATGTCTCATTCTGCATCTCAGGTACCTAATTTCTTTTTCAAGACATGGAAAGCATGTTTTATCATTAGCCCTCTGGAGTTGCGTATTTCTAATTTTTAGAAATTGCTACTGGGTTCAAGGAAGCTGGGGTCTTGTGCTACTCACTGTTTGTACCCTGGCATTGGTTTGGATGGGGTTTAATCCTGGGGAGCCTTACCTCTGATGAGAGGGAATTCCCCTTTCTCGTACTTATTGGCTCATTGAGTACTTCACTGTCACCTTAGGAAGAAGGCCTTAAGTTATGGCTCCTATATAGGGCCTCCTTGAAAGGGAGGAGTAAAAGGAACTCAATGTACAATATAAATTGGATATGTGACAGGTAATTTAGTCCTACACAGAAAAGGAACACTAAGCACAGAACACTTAGAAGTATTCATTACTAGAATGAATAAGCCTCTATAACAATGTAACAACTGCTACAATATGCTAGAAGGCTAATATTGAAACATCATCAGAATATAAAGTAATCAGCAGTACTGCTAATTAAGCATTTTGCATTTCACCTCAGCTTAGCACTGTCTTTGCAACTCTGAGAGTAAAACAGAAAGTCTTGGACCAGTCTTCTTGTCAGTGGTAGACCTCTCTAAGAGTGCTGGAGTACTTTTTGGGGGCTGGCCCACTGCCTCAATTCATCTCTCATTTTCAATATTCATTTGGGTCAAGGGAAGTCAGAGGCTCTGGCTCAAGCTTATCTAGCTGCAGCCCCCTGCAGGAGGAGCTGCTATGTGGGTGAGGCCCCTGTTATATAGGGTTAGGGAAGGACCTGTTTTTTCCTATCTCTCACTAGAGTCACTTGATGCCATTTGGAAAGTTGTAGTCAAGAGACCCAGCTTGAAGTATTTTTTTTCTTTTAACAGATACAGTACCCCATTCTCCTCCTGCCCCCTAACGGTGTTACAGGGTGACTTGGGGATGGGTCCATCAAGGGACTGCTGAGGTTTTACCACTTCAAGTTAAATGCAAAGTCCTTTCAGTATTGGGTCACCACAAGGCCGGAAATAGTTGCAAAATTAATGATTCTCAAAAGGCCCAGGTGACTATTTACTTGGTCAAAGAGCATGGACAGTTTAGGGATATTTTGGGGGGCATATCCTACAAATTGCTTTCTAGATTGGCCAGACCAGTTCACAACTCCATCAACTATACATGAGCATGTCTGTCTTTCCACACCCCCTCCAAGAATTATAATTGTCTTTTTTGTCATCTAATAGGTTTGAGATATAGCCTCAAAGTTATATTAATTTCCAAAATATACTAATTCTTTTGCATGTGTTTATTTTTTTAAAGTAAAGAGAAATTAAATTTATTTTATTTTGAGACTGAGAAGCAGTATGGTATAGGAAAAAGGGGACTGGATTGGAATAAGAGATCTTTGATTGACTTAACTTTTTGGGCTTCATTTTCCTCATGTAAAATGAGGAGTTGGAATAGATCACTTCTAAGATCTCTTTCAACAATAAAACTATGATCCTATGAACTTTCTGAATTCTGTTGAAGGAATTTGGCTTCTTCTTACTACTCACCCCCAAGGAGATTTTGATCCAAGGAAGAAGAAATAGAATTCACCTTCTCAAGTGTCATAATACAGAACAAGGGTATTTAAGAGCTGGTGTGACTTTTAATGGGTAATTGAAAAGGGCCATAACTGTGGTCAGGACAGGGAGGATTCAGAGGGTTCTGCCATGCCTTGTCCCTTCCCTAGGCATATAATCCTGCATAGCCTCCTAATGCCTATGCTTCCCTGGACAAAGGGGTGGAGGGGTATGTGTGTCTCTCTGCGTGTGGCAAAGATAGATCTATTTTTACAGAATTCAGAATGCCAGAATATCTGGAGGGAAGGGATATAGAGGGGAACAGTATGACAGAAACTCTTTTCTCACCTTTTCCCTCTGAAATTTGGTGGTGGTGGTGGGATTATTAGCATCTTTCTGGGCTGGGGAAGAGAATCAGGCTTATTACATTTTGGAGTTGTTTCATTAGATTTTTGTACATTTGAGTGGGATGGAAAAATATATAAGGTTCATCGTAGGACCACAGATTTAGAGCTAGAAGGTCCCTAGAGGTCATCTAGTCCAACCTACTTATTTTACCAAAGAGGAGATGGAGATAGTGAGATCATAGGCTCGTACTCTCATAGATATACAGGTGGGAGTTTCTTCAGAAGCCAATAGGTAATTTTCTAATTAAGGAACTGAGAGGCCTTGGGAATTTAAGTGACTTGCCCAAGGTCTCACAGGTAGTAGGTGGTAAGGATTTGAACATCGAGCCTATGTAGTCCAAATCTAGTGTCCTCTCTTCATTGCCTCATAGCATCCCAGAGGCAATCACAAAACAAAATCACCTTCATTTCACATGATTTCTTTGCTTATCAAGAAATGCCCTAATCAAGGTAATAATGGGTCTGATGATGCCTGCAGCACAGAGGACTTGGTTACATCTCAGTGGTGTACATCTCTTCTTCCTTGAGCCCTCCCCCAATAACATGGGACTGTCATTTATTCAGACCATTTGAAAGGCTGGTATTATTTCCTCTAACTCCTCCCTAGCAACTGTGCTGATTTGGAACACCCTGTAGAATTTATGAACAAAATAATTCAGTAGTATGGGGTCTTTGTGAAATAATAGCAAATCCTACTTTTAAAATGCTTTAAATTTTGTGAGGCACTTTCTTCCTAGTACTCCTGTGAAGTAGATAATATAACCATTCCCATCTTATAGATGAGGAAATAAAAGGTCAGAGATGGGTAGAGAACACAAGTAATTTGTAATTAGCCTGGGAATATAGGCTGGAGCCAGATTGTGAGTTACTTTAAAAGCCAAACAGGAATTTGTATTTTATCCTAGGGTAAATAGGGGATGTTCCAGTCTGGGCCTGATTCAGACTTGTGCCCTGGTTGTTAAAGTTTGATATTTGGAATAACAACAGTTAACAAAATGAGATTTACTTAATCATGGCAAGAGGATATTAGACAAGGATATGCATTGAGGATTACTGAAGGTGATCAGCTGAGTGAAGCTTCCTTGCCTGAATTCACCGGCATGATTGACCAGTCAAACATCTGAGAGTACTCTTGGAGCTACCTGTGACTGTTTTGTACTCAAACAATGAGGAAATGATGTCAATATCTTGAGTCTTTAGTTATCTGAGACAACCAAGTTTCAAGGTTAGTTTCACTACTTGGTAAAGAAAAACCAGACTAACTTGCATCGGGAGCTACTACAGTTTCTTGACCAGAGGAGTGGCATGATCAGACATTAGCTTTATAAATGTCAATTAGATAGCTATGGATTGGAGAAGGGAGAGATGAGGCAGAAAGACCAATTTGGAGGATATCCAGGAAAAAGGCCTAAACTTTGGCAATAACCTTGTGAATGGAGAAAAAGGGACAGATACGAATGGTAGTCAAGTGATAGGATCAACAAGACATGGCAGCTGATTGGACTTGGGAGAGAGGAGCACGGAGAAGAAAGACTTAAGGGTAATTTTTATGTTTCAAACTTGGGTAACTGAAGGAATGGTTGTGTCATCAGAAAGAAGGAAGTGGGCTTGGAGTTAGGGAGAAATATAATGAGTTCCATTTTAGATAGAATGAGTTGGAGATACTTATGGCATAGCCAGATAGAGATATCCAGCAGACTAGTGATGATAGAGGAATGGAGTCCAGGAGAGAGGTGCGGAATAGATATGAGAACAATCTGTACAGAGATGATCATTTAACCCATGGGAGTTGATAGAATCAGCAAGTAAAATTACAGAAAAGATAAAGGAAAGGGTCCAGGAAAGGAAGAGAATAAACATTTATACAGCACCTACTATGTGCCAGGCACTGTGCCATACATTATACAATTATTATCCCATTTAATTCTCATAACAGTCCTGGGAGGTGGGTTATTACTCCCATTTTACAGTTGATGAAACTGAGGCATACAGAGGTTAAGTGACTTCCCTAGGATCACATAGCTAGCAGATGCCTGAGGCCAGATTTGAATTTAGGACTTTTTGATTCCAGGCCTAATGTTCTATCCACAGTACCATACCTAACTGCATGGACAGAACCCTGGGGTACACCTATCCATAATTAGGGCAGGAAGAACCTAGATAATAATGCCCTAAAGGAGACTCAGAAGGATTAATCAAGTGAGTTGGAGGATAACCAAGAAGAATAAATGTCACAAAAACTCAAAGAAGAGAGAGTATTCAGGTAGGAGTGGTCAGGAGTCTGTTGGTGATGTTCTGAGATATGGACAGCACAGTCTTGGTTGTGCTATTGCCCTACCCAAAAAGGTTTGGGCATTCCTTATTGCCTCTAGAATAAAGTTTAAGAAAGGACCAAGAATAATGAGAAAGAATGAAAAAAATGTCATTGGATTTTGAGATATCAATAAAAATGAGTACTGAGCAAGGTCTTATGGGCAAAGGGATCATTGATGACCTTGGAGAGAACGGTTTTAGTTGAATGTTAGGGGTGGAAGTTAGATTGCAAGAAGACATTGATATGTGAAGAAATTGAGGCTATGAGTGTAGACATATTTTTCTAGCACTTTGTGAACTGGAGGAGAGATATTGGACAGTAGATTGAAGGTATAACAGTCAAGTTCTTCTGGAAGTAAATCACTTCTGCCTCTTCCTCATTCATCTCCTCTTGAATTTCATCATATTGAATAGAACATTAGGTTCCTGAATCCAGGCCTAGTCCTACCTCAGGAGCATTCCAGCTTACCTAAATTGAACTGTATGTAATCTATTTGGGAAGGGAGCTCTAGAAGTCATGGTAATTAAACTTTTAGTTCAAAACTAGAGTGATTCTGAGTAGGTAGATGGCAGAATGGATAGAGTGTTGGGCCTGGAGTCAGGAAGACTCAACTTTCTGACTCCAAATCCAGCCTCAGATACTTACTATTTGTGAGACCCTGGACAAGTTACTTAACCCTGTTTGCCTCAGTTTTCTCATCTGTAAAATGAGCTGGAGAAGGAAAAGGCAAACCAGTCCAGTATCTTTGCCAAGAAAACCCCAAATGGGGTTATGAAGAGTCGGATAGGATTGAAATGACTGCTTAAGGTTAAGGGTAGATGTGGAGAAGTGAACAGAGCCACAGTTGGAGGGGAGTGGAAAAGAGTTCTCCATTTGTCTTTTATAGTTTTCTTCTACTTGTATCAATAAGAAAATTGCATTTGACTACAAATAATATGCCTAGAGAAGCCATGTGTCACACAGTCCTTTCAAGCAGTGCACAGGTAGATCTTAGGATCAAAAAGGATCTTAGATTTAAAGCTGGAAGGGATCTTGGAAGTCTTTGAATCTGACCTCCTCCTTTTATAGATGAGGAAACTGAAGAATAGACATTAAATGACTTTGCCCAGGTCATGTTGCTGGTAATTGTCTGAGATGGGTTTTGAACCTAAGTCTTTCTGACTCTGAATCAGTGATTTATCCACATAACATGTTTCCTCTTTTGATCTTTGCTAGGGAGAGATCTCTTGAACCCCTGAGATAAATCAAAGATCAATTGAAGTATAAAAGAAGCATCATTAATGATCTCCAATACTTTATGGATTCATGATTTTATCAGGATGAATACTTCATCTTCCAATGCCAATACCAATCCTAGGCCTTAGGTCATGGATCAATGAATTGCTATGACCAAAATTTTATCCTTAATGTCAACCTCCTGGTGATCTTCCTAAACTTAACAAGACTAGTCCTCAGAAAATAGGGGCACTGTGCATCTCTTTGACCATACTTAAAGCTTTTCTAACTTGGTACAGATGGATCAAGCTTTCTTTCAATGAGTACAGCCTTCAAGAGCTGAGGGGTGCATCCAAACCATGAGGAGGCACTGTAGAAGGACATGGAAGTGTTAGTTGAAGAGTTACAGTAATAATTTACATAGTAATTTAAAGTTCACAAAGAGATTTTCTCACAACAATCCTATGAAATGAAATTATGTGTAGTGGACGTATGCCCGTGGTAATTGGGCTAGTCCCTGATCCTACCCTACCGGGCAGAAGCCCGAGGGCATGTCCACCCACAGAATCCAGAGCTTTGGGATTATTGTGGATAGTTTGAGACACAATGAAGCATAGTGGAACAGATACCAAAAAGCAATTAATTGATGATGTTTGAGAGGTAGACTCTCTCACTCTCTCGCTCAAGATGCTCCCAGTACCTCAAAGATAAAACATGAACTTCTCTGTTGAGCATTTCAAGTCCTTTACAATTAGGCTCCAGGCTATAGCTTTGGCTTCCTTGTATATTATACTCTTTTACTTACTCTCTGTTCTAGGCAGGTTGGCCTACTTGTTCTCTCTTGCATACTTGATTATACCTCCCACTGCCATGTGTTTTCCCAGGCTGTCCTTCCTCCCTGGGATGCACTTTTTCCTAATCTCTACTTCTCAGAATCTCAAATTTCCTCCAAGGGTCAGATTAAGCACTATTTCCTCAATGAGACCTATCCTTGTCACCTGGTTGCTAGCTCTTCCCTCTAAAATTACTTTTAAAACTTACTTTATATGAATTTTATATTTACTTATTTGCATGCATTCTCCACTCTCTAGAAAATATAAGATCCTTAAAGGCTGAGATGGTTTAATTTTGTTTTTGTATTCTCAGCACCTAATAACCATACTTGACATAGAGAAGGCACTTAATAAATTTGTTGAATGAATGAATGATAGTAAGCAGTTTTGAGAGAGTGAAGGAATGGGATATGGGAAAGGGAGAGGGAATTGTGCTCAACTGCTATTGCCATGTTAGGAGTGAGGGAGTTAATGCCAACTCTAGGAAGCCAAGCAGTCCCAATGGAAGGAAGAAGATAGCTGCTGCAGGCAGTGCTGCTCTTCTGGCCTTGGGACCCCTGATTCTATTAGGGATGTAGGGGATTCAGTAATTGGTGTTATGAAATCACATGGATCTTTGGTGAAGGAAAAAAGACCACCAAAAAAGGCTTACACAATTATTTGTTAAGAACATCAGATAAAAATCTTTTCTATATTTTTCTCTTTTAAAAATAAATCTGTAATATATCTTTGTTAGCCTGAGTGCTTGCAGTGGATCTGGTGGTTCTTGAAGAGAAATGAGCCAAATTCAAATGTTTCCAGAGGAGACCTTGGCTGTAGGAATATGCTACAGAAATTATCATTAAAAAGAGTTCCTCCACCAAGTTATAACATGGTCTGACAGTTCAAAATCAGATTGTGACACACAGATTATTTGTGATTTTCCCTATTTTACAGGTGAGAATTTTGAATTTCTAGATCAAAGGTGGTAAATGCTTTGTCTAAGGTTGCCTAGTAAAGTGCAGAGCTCAGGATGGAATGAGGTCTTCTGATTCTAAATTCAGGGTTCTTTTTATTAGAATTACTACCTGAGATACATACATTTGCAAAGAATATCTATTATGAAGATTACAACTACTCTGTCACTTAGTAGGTAAGTCCTCAGGAATGGCTGGAGGCATGTCGAAGTAGTCATTTAAGCAGGTTCATATAGCTAGTAGATGTCAAAGGTGGGATTTGAACTCAGGTCTTTCTGACTTCATGTAGCAGCTACCATTACCTAAGGAGATAATGTACTAAAATGTTTTGTAAACATTGAAATATTCCCCATTTTTACAGGTCTGTGGAGGTTAAATGACTTGCCCACAGCTGCACATCTAGTAAATGTCAGGGCTAGGATTTGAACCCAGGTCCTTTGACTCCAGGTCCAATGCTCAACTTTGTAGTAATAAATGATGAAGAAAGTGGATAGAGAAGAGAACCAGGAACAGATTCTAAACAGTCTATGTGTGTGGTGGTGATGGGGTGTTTGTGTTGGGGAGTGGGGAGGAAGAAGGAGTCTTTTGTCTGTTTTCATCCAGGTTTGGAGCTGATTTTCCTACCTGTGATTATGAAAAAGTAGCCCAAAACGTCTCCTGGGAAACTCTCCTGAGCCACAGGGAACCAGTGGAACTTGGGTGGAATGTAAATATGAAATGACAGGCTGCTTCACATGCTGTTATTAAACTTCACAGCTAGCTTTTAAAAAGGCAAATTATCATGTAAAAATTTCTCCTTATATTAAACTGCAAATGAAAGTGACTTATTTATTTGCTTAGATCAAATAGATGGAAGCAAAGCTGAGCTGTTTTTGCTGCCAAAAGCTTTGATGTGTCTCGAACCAAACAGTTTAAATATGAGTATTAGTCAAGATCAGAAGCTCATTGAATATCAGAGCTGGAAGGACCTTAGAGATAATTTTGTCCAGTGTCTTCTTTTACAGTTGAGAACACTGAGCCTCATGGAGGGAAAGGGACTCACCCAAGGTCATAGAGAGTAGAACGACAGCCAGGACTGAAAGTCAGAGGAGTCCTCTGACTCTGAGTCCATGGATTCGCTTAATCTTTTAGGGAGCAGGATCTGTGTCTGGAGGAGAAAAGACTTCTTTTCAACACTTGGAGAGCAGGGATTGTTTCGCTTTTAGGTCTTTGTTATCACCAGCTCCCAACAAAGTGTTGTATACAGTTGAGGCATTTTTTGGGTCATTGTTGTTCAAGACCTGTGATGTACTGTGTAAGGAAAACTCCCCTAGAAATGCAGCAATAAAACTTAAGAATTGCTAGGGGAAATAAGAGGTTAAATGCATTGCCCAGATTAATAATGCCAATATATGTCAACAGCAAGACTTGAAATTTATATCTTCATGATCCAGAGGCTAGCTTTTTATCCACTTTGCCAGGCTGACTCTCTCTCAAATAGAAGCTAGGTGGGACTATTGGCTTTCAGGCTGGAGGTTCCATTTGCCAAAACATGTGTGCGTGTGTGTGTGTGTGTGTGTGTGTGTGTGTGTGTGCATGCAGGCATGTGTTAGAGGGGCAGCTATTTCTGGTGAATGGCCTTTGGCCTCCCATGCATGGTCTTCTGCCTCCCAACAGAGGCCATTATTCTCCCCATTGGCCACTAGGTGGCACTGCTAAGTCGCAAGAGCCCAGTTGGAAGCATGAGTCAGGATTAAACCCCCTAGGGTCCTACAGAAGCTCACACCCAAGCATAAAGGTCTTCAGGCTCAGGAGCAGTTTGAGCTCAGTAGGAAACTAGGGCTGTAGGACATAATGCAGCATTTTCTTTTTCTGTGTATGGTACGTTCTAGGAGACTCAACTCAAACCCTTCTGCTTGCCCCTGCCCACCCAGCTCCAGCTCACCAGTTGTTAATAGACCAGGTGAATAGGTTAGTTCACGAAGTGGGAGATTACAGAGCTGGCCAGTGGCCAGAAGAGGTCTACCAACTGTAAGATTTGTATTCTGCTGTTCTGTTAGTCTCAGAGGAGGCTGCCCGCCCCTTAACTGCCCTATTCCTGTTGAGGAGACCTCCCTTCAGTCACCTAGCCACAAAATCTCCCAAGTCTTCTTTGATGCTTCCTGCTCCCTCATCCTTTTCATTCAATCAGTCATTGAATCTCTTCACTTCTTTCTCTGAAATGTCTTCCGTGGTGGTGTGGTATTGTGGTTAGAGTTCTTGAGTTGAGTCTGAAGGACCTAGTTTTATAACCCTTCCTCTCATGTTTACTAATTGTTATTTCTTCAATAGTTTTTCATCAAGAAAATGGGGATAATACTTATAGTACCTATCTCACAGAGTTGTTGTGGCTCAAATGACATCGTGTGAAGCTCTATATACATTCTAGCTGTTTACTCAAATAGCTACTAGCTTGATTCAAGTCCGCCTCACCTCTCTCTTGGACTACTGTGATACTTTCTTGGTTGGTTTCCCTGATTTCAGTCTTTTCCAGCTCCAATCACTCCTTCACACAGCCATGATAGCAATCTTCCTAATGCACTGCTATCATTTTATCACTTTTGTTGTTGTTCAATTGTTTCAGTCGTGTTTGACTCTTCATGACCCCGTTTTGGTTTTTCTTGGCAAAGATACTGGAGTGGTTTGCCATTTCCTTCTCCCGTTCATTTTATAGATGAGGAACCTGAGGCAAACAGGGTTAAGTGACTTGCCCAAGGTCGTGCAGCTAGCAAGTGTCTAAGGCTGGATTTGAACTCAGATATTCCTAATTCCAGGCTTGGCACTCTATCCACTGTGCCACCTAGCTACCTTAGTTGTCACTCTTGTACTAAACTTAAAAATTCCTACACCACCACCACCACAACCATTGGCTCACAATTTCCAACCAAAAAAAGCATAAATGTCAGATTCTGGAAGTCAGGAAACCCCACAATTAAGTGCCATACTATCTGTCCTGCCTTCTTTCATACTATTACTTGCTGTCACACTGTTAATAGCTGAAATTAACAGATCATGTTAAGATTTATAAAGAATTATATGTACATTGCTAAATGTAAATCCACTATCCCTTGCTCTTCATAGCCAATCCCTGAGATAAGCATCACCAACATTGTCACCTCAAATTTTGCATTTGAGGAGATTGAGGATGAAAGAAATGAAATGATTAATCATCATTGTAAAGACAGCAAATAGCAGAGATGGGGATCTGAATCCACTTTACTAAATCTTGCTTCTGTTTTTCTAATCTTCTGTGAGGGACTTAAAAGTTTATAGAACATAAACTCTGCTTGCTAATGTTTCTCTTCTACAATTATACAGCACAAATTGATAGCACTTTCCTTTTAAAACATTGGATACAAACTTCATGTTTCGTATAGTCATTTTGGTTCAGTCAAGCCTATTTTTTATTAGCTATGTCTCCTCTTTACCCAAATGTACAAAATTATCGTATAGAATTATTAAGGTTGTAGAGCAAAAAGCTTTGGATAGCACTGACTACTTCTAGGTACCATGTGATGCAACAGTTCCAACTTTAACCACTGTTTAATGATGAGGTGTCTTCTAGGAAATAAAGTTTGAATCTTCCAAGGCCATTTCCTCACCTCATGGCTTGTATTCCTTCTTATAGTTCTCAATCACATAGAGCTACTTGCCAACCATCTCACTCCAGTTTGCTAGGGTTTGATCACTAGAAACTTACCCTTTATATTAGCAGGCTGACAGCTCTTCGTATCCAGGCCACATACAGTCACAAAAGCCAGTCTGAGTGTCCCTAGACTAAGATTAAGGCATTTCTTCTTGATCCCTATGTCTTAAATGGAGATTGTAGTCCTCTGTCTCAGACATTTCTCTTATTTAGGGTTAAAAATTCCCAAGTTCTTTACTGTTTTAGCATTCAAATGAATTTGAACCAGGAGAAAAGATAAATGAAAAGTGGTAAGGTCATTATTTTCCATCTGTCTAAGTCAAATCCTTCTCTCTCCGTTTCTCTTCTGTCTCTCTCTGTCTCTCTTTTTTCCCATTCATTCACAATATACATGTATACACACACATATACATATCTATGTATATAATTCACCAAAGAAATCATAAATCATCAATAGCAACAACAGAATGTCTCAACCACACGAAAATCAATCTACAAGCACTGTACTAGGGGTTGGAGGTAAGAAAGACTGAAAATGAAACAATACTTGTTCTAAAATAGTTTAAAAGAAGGCTACTTTTCTCCAGAAACAGATCTGTCCCCAAAGAGATTAAATTATTACATCACCTTATATTCAGAAGACCCCTGTTTGATTCCTGATTTTCTTATATACATATAACATACATGTATACATACATATGTGTATATGCATGTGTATATATGTATATATATACGTATATGGCAATATGGTAGAAACTAAACCCCATAAATTTGGTGTTGTATTTACTTAGTGGGAAAAAAAGAATGAATTGATGTATGTTGTTGTGGAATGAATGCATTGTAGCACTGTAGAACCATGGGCATGGAGGTGGAGTAATATTTTCCCAGCATCATCAAAGGAGTTGCTTAACTCTCAAAGAATAAGTAAATGAAGTCATTTCCTTTTCATTTGTGCTATCTCAATGCTGTCCTGTGACAAAGTGTGAGACAGAAACTGATTATGAAGCAAACGTGTTGGCTGTCATTACGGATGAATCCTGTCCAAAGCCCTCGCAAGCAGGAGAGAGAAGATAGTAGCTCCATCCTGGAGTATAGTACAGAGGGAGGAAAGCTGAGCAGTCAGCCTGGTCATTCCAGGTGAGATTCCATTCGTTTATCAGGAGAAAGAAAGCACAGACTTTGACAAAATATTTAAATGGATCTCTGATTTCATCAAATTGGGAGTTCTCTTCATTGATGTAAATTAGAACACATTCAAGTGTACTCATATTATGTGTCTGTCTTGTCCATGTCTTCCCATAAGTTCCTCAGTGTGTGTGTATGTGTGTGTGTGTGTGTGTGTGTGTGCGCGCGCACATGATGTCTACCCAACATGTTCAAGTCCTTCCTCACTTTCTACTGACACCATGACTATATCAGTGGACACTGTGGGTATTCAACTGTAAAATCTTGCCCTTGCTTCATGATTAGCCCATCTTCTCTTCCTATCACACATCTCCTAAAGACATCCTTTATTCCTTTTATAGCTCCTTACTGATTTTATGTTGCAGCTTGTTCACAGTCACCATGCATTTATCTATTGCTCACTGTGTGATAGTAATTTTAAATTTTTTGGAGACTATTGTATTCTATATTTTACTCTTTGTATATACACCAGGCCCAATCTCCCTGCCTTTCCTGTCTTATTCTTTTCAGTAGCATTTCTGTCTCCCTAATAAGCATATTCAGGATTTTGATGTTAGAGTTCAAATATGGTGGTTCCTCTCTTCTTGTTGGAAGAAACAGTTTATCATAGTAATCTTTACATATCTATTTCCATTTTTCTTTTATTCATTGTCTTCCTTCCAGTTTCATCCTTGCACAATCCCTCAGATGACCTTGATTAGTTGGATCTCTTGTCAAGATTTCTTTAAACTAGTTTTTCCCTCCACTGCCTCTCTCTGCTTTTTTGAGATGCTACTGCTCATGATCATCCATCATCCTGCTTTCTAAGATTTTATTCTTTTTCATATTTAAATCCATTCTTTAACATTGAATGCTTAGTTTTAGTACATCAAGTAATCTTCACCAAGAAAAGTTAGAACTGCAAAAATTCTCTAAGTTTAGGAAGGAAATATCATCTGAGATGTGTTCATTTCTCAATGGTATTTCTGTCTCCATTCAAGTTTGAGCTCTTTGTAAGCCACATAATACTTGAGCAGGAAATAAACAGTAAGCACCATAGGAGCTATCAATACCTCCTTCTTTCATGTTATTGTATTTTTTCTAATACTTACAACTTTTACAACAAGCTCTAATAACCCCACTATGGGAAAAATGCCCATTTCCTTATCATAGCTTATAGCTTCACTTTTTTAAAAAATATACAGATGTTTCTGTTATTTAAGAGGTATCAAAATTGTATATTAGATGTCATTTTACCTTATTCATAACATTTTATGAACACATTTATATTCTAAATTGATGTTGTCTCTGGAAACCATCTCTCTCCATTTGGTGAGCAACTCAAATGTTTGCTGACTAAGTCATTTTCTGGGCTCTTTTTTTCTCCTTGTAGCAATAGATTTTTAACAGTTGAATTTTAGCATAAATCAGTGTAATTGGTGTTGATGTTATTTTTGTCATCTGTTTTCTAAAATCTTTTTCATGGTTAATTACTCGTTTAAATAAATTAGGATAAGGTTATTTCAAGTATATATCATATATTTTTCTCATTATTCTTTCTTCTTTATTTTTACTTATTCTGATCTTTTCCCTGAAAAACCAGTGTTCCAATTTGTACAGATTTGATCCAGAGACAACCCCTACAACAATACAAGTCTTTTCTCATCTGTTAAAATATGAATGATACATCTAAAATTAATATTAATAATAATGACGCTACCAGATGACATACTAGGGTGATTCCCAAACCCTGCTTCCCACTCTCTACCATATCTTATCCAGTGACAGCCTCAAGCCAATGTCTTGGGGGCCCTGTCTGTTTCCCACAGAGTGTGTGAAGCCCCTTTCCATTGAGGGGGTCCTTTTGTTCTGTTTGCCCAGTATGGTTTATGGTCCTTGTCCTAGGCACAAAAACTCTTATTTATGACTTTGGTTGAAGACTTAGCAGGATCATAGCTATAGATCTGGAAAGCACCTTAGAGTTCATATGGTTCAACTGCTCCCTGCCCCACATCAATGGATAGAGACCCTGAAGCTCAGAGAATTTAGATAACTTGCACAGGGTAACATAGGTATTGAGTAGCAGAGCCAGAATTTAGACCCAGGTTTTCTGACTATAGAACAGATTAACTGAGAAGAGCTTGTTGATTGTAGTAACTGCTAGTGGGGTTGGAGGTGTAAAGATATGTATGTGAGTATAGCTAGAAGTAAATTAATAGTAACTAAGGAAAAAAAAAGACCTCTTTTCTTGAATGTTCCACACTGGGTGATGGTTTCGGTGCCCTACTGTTGGATGGATTTTGGCAGAATACATTATAGATTCATAGGATCTGGAGCTGGAAGGGACCTTGAGGTCATCTAGTCTGAACCTCTCACTTTACAGATGAAGAATCTGAGGCAAAAAGAGGTAAATGACTTGTCTAAGATCAGATAGCTATTAAGTGGCAGAACCAGAAATTTTTATCCTGACCCTTTGTTTTAAATCAAAACCTCTTTCTGCTACACTTCATTCCTCCTCTTTCCGAGTCTGCTATATATTCAGAGATTTTTCTCTCTGGGCCTCTTACCTCTCTAACCCATTAACTTATTCAAGACCCAAGAGTACAAAATTCTTAAAAGTTTTATTCAAGCACCTTCAAAGTGAAGTTCTAAAGACAGCCTGTTGTAAAATGGCATTTTAAATCCACACACTAGAGGAGAGGTGGCTTTCAGGGCCCATTACAAATCCTTTACATTTTTGTTATAGCCATTTTTAAAAATGCTTAAAATAAAAAATAGATTTTATAAGCAACTACAAGAAAATTGATCAAATAAACATACAGAACAAAACATAAAGTGTTATAGAAACTTTTGACATTTAACAAGATAGAGCTTAAATGCATTAACAGATAACAAAGGCATTTAAAAAAAATCTGTCTTCTCAAGTTCCACCACCTTTGGTTCTACTAATCTTACTTGACATTACTTAATATAGATCTTTGCATATTTCATTGTATAATTAATCTTTATTATTTTTAGGGTATCACAACATCCTATTACATAACAATATAATTTATTCAGTCATTCTCTGATCATTTACATAAAGGTTTTTCCTAGTTTTTTTTTATTATAAAGAAAGCACCTTGAATATTTTTCTTTTTATGATTTTAAAAAATAAAATGTTAGCAATGGGATCACTGGGTCAAAATAATAGATTTGTAGTTTCATGTGCAATCATCTTTTTATTATACTATGTCATGGAAATGCTTGTTTTATTCCATAAATTAAGTATAAAATAAATAAAAATTTAAAAAAGCATGATCAGTTGTGTGATTTATTGTATTTTGCAACATTGCTCTCCAAAATAGTTGTACTAGTTTACTGGTCTATCAACAATGTATTAGAGTGCCTATTTCCCTGCAGCTCTGTCAATGTTGACTTTTATCTTTTAAATTTTTTTTTTCCTGTTTTGGACATTTAAATGAGTATAATGTGGCTTCTTAAGGTAGTCTTGATTTGCATTTGTGTGATGATTAGGAGATTTAATCATCTTTTTATGTAGTTATTAACAGTTTGTGTTCCCTCTCCAAAAACTGCTTGTCTTCCTGAAACTTATTGCAGTTTCAAGGTACTTTGCATGACTATGTTACTAGACACCAGGGGCATGATGGGAGTTGAAAGGAATTCACTTGGCCTAACTCAGTTAAGAGTGAAGCTTAGGGGACTTTTTATTGAGGAGGAATGAGTGAAATTGAAAAAAATGTCTTGACAAACTACCTGAGAGGCCTTTTTCTATGCTGGTCAGGTGTGACTGTGTATTTGATTTAAGAAAGAGGTAAAAATGTGTTGATTAATCCCTGGGTGCTTTGGCCCAGGGAAGTCTCACAGAAACGTGACAACACTTCTTTACAGGGGGTGGCAACTCCATCAGATGGCAGCAGAAACTAAATGTGGAAGAAAAAAAAACCACAACAGCAGCAGCTGATGGTACCAATAGACAGCAGTAGCATCTTGACAAGAAGCTATGAATGGGAGTTTTGGAGGCAGAGAGAAGTGGTGTATTTGGAGGCAAAGTGGCTGGTTGCCAGGAGACAGAATCACTAAGGGTCTTCCAACTGCAATATAAATTCAGTCAAATGAATTACCTGAGAAGTGGTCAGTCTTCCAAAATGTGAGTCTTTAGGAGCTTCTACCCCATTGCAGATGAGAGGTGGTGGAGTGGAGAATGATTCTAGTGCTTGGTCTTCCTTTGTTTTATTTACTATTCGGCCCTAATTAAATGCTTTCCTTTTTGATTTATGATCCTTGATTCATCTGTAGGTAAAGAAAGTACTAGATAGAGGCTCAAGTCATATTTGTACCATCATGACTATCTCTTCCCCCAACCCCACATTGAACTTAAGGTAGCAAGTGTCACCAGAGTCAAGTTGTTATATTTGCATATTAAAACCCATTAGTTTGTCCAATAATTTATTTTAATTTTGGGTTTGATTAACTTTTTCTTATTCTTTTATGGTTTAGATCTATAATTCCATCAGAGTGGATAACTTGTGGTATGGAAATTCCTTTCAAGGATGCAGGTCAACAATATGTTGGGAGTCTTTGAGGGTTCCTTAGGAACTGAAAGGGTTAAGTATTCACTCTTGGTCACACAAACAGTGTGTGACAGAGGCCATACTTCCAGACGCCAAGGCTGTCCCTGTAGCTACTATTTTATGTTGCTTCCTTTCCATATTTGAGATAAATATAATACCCCTTTTCTTCTAGTTCATTACGATATTTTTTAGTTTATTGATTCAGTTGGAATTATTGTATGTGGTTTGAGATAAGAATGCAAATTTTTCTCTTTTTCCCTCCATGCATCTATTCAGTTTTCCTAACAATTTTTTTGAGTAGTGATTGTATTTCTCAGTGTTTTTAAATTGCAGGATTATAAAATACTAACATTTAGTATACATTGGGTTTTATTTTTGGTTTTTTCATTCTATTCCTGCAATAGGTTTTTCTATTCTTTTTCCAGCAGCAGGCAGCTTTTATAATTATTGCTTTGGAGTACATTTTTGAAGTCTTATAAAGAGAGTTCCCCTTTGCCAGTTTTTTTCTTAGAGTTCTTCATATTCTTGCTCTTGTACTTTTCCATGTGAATTTTGTTGTGACTTTAATTCTATATGATACCTTATTGACATTTTGGCTGTTATTATATTAAATGTGTTAACTAGTTTGGTGAGGTGTTGACCTTTTTACTATGTTGCTCAACCTAACCACAAACAGTTCCTCTTTGTCTTCTACCAGAATAATTTTGACCTTGCTTTTTTACAACTGTCTTCTATCTTAATAAGTTAATGCCCAAGTACTTTATACATTTTGTTTTTATTTTAAAGACTATTTCCCTTTAAGTTTTCCTTGATACTTGAGGGCAGAATGTAAGAATGTATATTGTTTTTATGAGTCTAGTTTATATCCTGTTACTTTACTAAAGTTAATGTTATTATTTTGTTGTCGTTGACTATCTCAGATTTTCGGGCTATGGTGTCATCTGCAAACAGAGATTATTCAACATCTTCATTGTCAATTTCATTCCTTTACTTTCTTTTTCATGGTTTATTGCTGTAAGACTGAGTATCCCTGTTTTATACCTTTTCCTAAATGGCATTACTTGAATGTTTCTCCTTTTCATGGTATTTAATATTAACTTGTGACTTATAATAGAAACATTTTGGGATCATTTTAAGGGAATAGCCTATTCTTACATATGCATATTATTTTTATGTAAATGAACATTGGATTTGATAAACGACTTTTTCATTTATTTAATGTTATGATATGGGCAGCTAGGTGGTGAAGTAGATAGAGTTCCAGGCACAGAAGTCAGAAAGACTCATTTTCCTGAGTTCAAATTTGGCCTTAGATACTTACTAGCTGTGTGACCCCGAGCAAGTCACTTAATTCTGTGTGCCTCAGTTTCTTCATCTGTAAAATGAACTGGAGAAGGAAATGGCAAACAACTCCAGTATCTTTGCCAAGAAAACCCCCAAAAGGGTTATAAAGAGTCAGATAAAACGGAAAAATTACTGAACAACAAAAACAACAAATAATATCATATTGCACTCTGGTTTTTCTTTGTTGATATGATTATATATGTACATGTATATATTTTTCCTGGTATTAAGTGATCCTCATACTGCAATTGTACATCCTACTTAGTCATGATGAATGTTTCTCGATATAGTTTTGTATTCTATTTTCAAGTGTTTTGTTTAAAATTTCTGCATCAATATTCCGTTAGTGGTAATGCAATGTTGTTTCTTGCTGCCTTTTGATGCATGATAGAACCAATTTTGCCAACTCCTTGATTTGTATCTCCAAGGAACACCTATGAGCCATCTTTCCATTCATCTTCAACTGCCTTTTCTCTTCTGGTTCTGTTTCTAGTGAGATGTGTAACCAGGAAAAAAAGATAAGCCAGTCACATAGTAAGAATGAGGGATAACTTAGGGACAATTAGCATGTTCCATGGGCATTCATGAATGTCACAATATATGGAAAAAGCCCCAGTATTTTAAGTATACTATGGGTCAAGTCAACAAGCATTTGTTAATAATTCAACACTAAATTATTAGTAGTAATAAATTTATTAACAAATACTTGTTGACTTGACTCCGCCCCCCTACATCCTCATGAAAGATTTAAGGGAGAACATGGACAACAGTAGCAAAGGATGGGCAGGCATGGGTGGGCTGCAGTCTACAGAACTGAAACTGGTATCTGCATCTGTGAGATCACAGACCTATCAAAGTAGTAATTATTCTCATCTTTCTATATTTTTCTTTCTTAGCTTCTTCTTTAATATGGATCAAAATTTATATTTGCCTCATAGAAGGAACTGAGAAGTCAACTATCTGCTTTTCTGTTTCAAAACTGTCCATACATAATAATATTAATATTAGCAATAACTAACATTTATATATCACATTAAGGTTTGCATAGCACACAGAATTGATTACATCATTTTGATTATCACAACACTTCTGTGAAGTAGGTGCTATGACTATCACAATTTTACAGCTGAGGAAACTGAGGGTGAGAACAGTTAGAGATTTTTCCAGAATCACACATTCTGAGATAAGATTCAAACTAAAATCTTTCTGACTTCCAGTTCCGTGCTCTCTCCATGAAGCCAAGCTGCCTGTCAGAATATACAGTATAAGAGTTCATTGCTCTTTAAAAGTTTAGTAGAAATAACTAGTGAATCTAGGTTCATTGTCTTTTTGCAGGCCAGATCTTTAGTGATTTTTATGATTTCTATTGTTGAAATTATACTATTTAGGTTATACACTTCTTTTTTTTAATGTTACATGATAACTTTATTATATATTTAAAAGGAACAACAATTGTACATAATAGATTTGCAATTTCACGTACAATCATATTTTTTTTCCTATTCTACCATGTTGTGGAAATGCTTGTTGTATTTATTAAGGTCAGAATAAAATAAGTAATTTTTTAAAAAAAGAACAAATATATAAACATTTTCCCAACACTTTGGGGGCAAAATCCTTCTTTATATGACCTTGTTCTCTGGGGAGGGGAGGGGGATTATATTCATAGCTTAACTTAGTGCCTATATAAGATTAGTCCCTCCAACTTCATTTTTTTAATTAATTAATTTCTTTTTAGTTTTCAACATTCACATCCACAAGATTTTGAGTTCCAAATTTTCTCCCCATATCTCCCCTCCCCTTGCCCCAGTTATTATTTTTTTAATATTAACATTTTATATTTTGGTAGGCAGACTTTTAAAAAAAGATTTATTGGGATAGAGCTATGTGTAGTAATGTGAGATTTTTTTTGGCCTTTATTGAAATCTCTTATTTCTAATTTTGATGATTCAAGTTTGCCTTGTTTTTTATTAGACTTACTAATTATCTATTGATTTTGCTAGTACTTTTAAAAATAAAATATTTTAGATTTATCATTTCAATTGCTTTCTTACTTTAACTTCATTCCTGTGCAATGAGCATATCTATAAGAGATCCTGAGTCTCAGAGTGCCAAAAGGGCAAGAAACCCTCTGCTTCTGGGCACTCAGAACCTGAACTGAAGACTTGTTCCAACTCCAAACTACCCAACTCTGGGTAGGCATCATCTTCTGTCATTGTGGGATTCAGCTCCAGAGTTGGCAATGAGTGTGAACTTAGGCTGAGGGAACCTAGACATTATTGAAATACTGAGCCAGATGCTAAGATAGAATTCTCTGCTGCTTCCTCCAACTTGTCTTCACTCATACCTTTGTGCTTGGAGTGATCAGCCCAGTACTATGGCTCTCTATCCCTGCCCTGTGATCAGTCATGACAAGACTGTGGAGGGGAGGGATCTTGAATTATTAGCTCTTCTCCCATCCTGTGGCAAACTCCCAGCTCTTGTTCCGCTTATCATTCTGATTCAGAATCATGGGTTCATGTCTGTAGAGTAGAAAGGGCCATCAGAGACCATCCAGGCTAAGAGCATTAACTATTCTTGGGACTTGCCCAATATCATGCAGATAGTGTCAGAGGTAGGAATTGAACCCAGGTCCTCAGTCTCCTCAGCCAGTGCTCTTTCTATTTATTGTTGTTCAGTCACTTCAGTTGTGTCCCACTCTTCATGACCGCTTTCGAGGTTTCCTTGGCAAAAATACTGGAGTGGTTTGCCATTTCTGTCTCCAGCTTATTTTACAGAAGGGGAAACTGAGGCAAACAGGATTAAGTGACTTGCCTATGGTCACAGAGCTAGTAAGTGTCTGAGGTCAGATTTGAACCCAGGTCTTCTTGACTCCAGGCCCGGCACTCTATACCCTGTACCACCTAACCGACCCTTCTTTCTATTATACCATGATGTTAATCATTTGTGAGGCAAAAATCGCCCCCCTCCATATTTTTTCCCACACTCTCATCCCTATCTACCTCAGCCTTACCCTTTCTTCAGACAATATGCTTCCCTGTCCTTTCATTCCACTGTGTCTTCTGGAATACCTGCTCTATTTTAAATCATCTCGTTTTCATCTTCTTCTCTTCTTCTCCCATACTCTGCATCTTCTGGTATTAGAAGAAAGCTGACTCCCTGTGAAAGACATTGCATCCTTGGCCAACCTTTTTTAGGGGCAATTTCTCTTATGTTTGTACACATTGACAGGGTAAAGAGTTGGAATGGCATACTATTTGAGCTTTATAACATTTACAGACCCTCCTCTGCTACCATTACTCATCAACCTCTCCTTCTTTAAGGTTCACTTCATCAACCCCTAACAGACCTACCACTACACCTGAAGTGCTGACATAAATTTCCCTTGCCTGGTTTCTTGGTCTGGCACAGGCAAAGAGGAATGGAGCTATTATAATGGAGAGCAGAACAAAGGGATTTTTTGGAAAGTGAATCAGAAGATAGCCAAAAATGATTACTAATCCAGTTGCTTATCTTTGCTAAGAATTTAATAGTGAGACTGCATACCCTTTTAGGCATAAGCCAGATCTAGGCGTGGGCAGTGAACATAGAGAAATGAGTGAAAAGCTACCAGTGCTTGGGAGCCATGGCAACCAGTGCAGTGGAGACCAGATTAAAGAAGAGTTGGGCTGATGTCCCAGGCTCCCAGAGGACTATGTTGCATATTCTGTGGTAAGGGAACACATGGCTTTCCCAAGGCTAGGTTGCAATCAGATTATCTAGTCTGTATTTGGGAGATTGATCAGACTAAGATAGATTGAGTTAGGAGATTAAACTTTGTAGTCGTATAAACTGATGAATGAAAATTGATGCTGGCTGTCATTGATCCTTATGTTTTACTACGGTTTTTATCACTTTGATTAAATGTTTGTTCTAACTATGCACGGAGGCTGAGTAATTAGAAAACATAATAAGGATTGGTACTAGAGACTACATGATCTTTGAGTTGCTGGTAGTCAAACGGGGCTCTTCACAAGTTCAGGAGTTTATGGTTGAAATGTGAGGCCTATAATGATGGTCAGTGGCCCGGCTTACCTCCTGTGTGATGCTGTAGGAGAAACAGAAGCGGTTCCCCGTGCAGCAAGATGAGACCTATTGTTGGAGTGCATATAGTGATCATAGGATCACAGAATATTAGATAGACCTGCAGGGGGCCTAGAGGCCATCTGGTCCCATCCCTTCAGTTCACAGATAAAGACAATTGTGGCCCAGAATGGTTAAGCTTGGATTATTGTCCAATTCGGTAAAGGTAGTAAGTAGCAGAAATGCTAGCTGAACCACATTCCTGTGCCTCCAAATCTCACGCTCTTTCCACCGTGCCATGTGCAACATATCCTACAGATTGCTATATAGTATGCTTCTTTTGCTCTGTTATACTTGCATTCTATTTATAATAGTATACAGTTATGAATGTGCTATTGCTATATGTGTAATATGATTCTACACTGGGCAGCTAGGTGGTACAATGAATAGAATACTAGGCCTGGAGTCAGAAAGACCTGAGGTCAAATACAACCTCAGATACTTATTAGCTGTGTGATCCTGGGCAAGTCACTTAACCCTGTTTGCCTGTTTCCTTATAAGTAAAATAAACTGGAGATGGAAATGGAAAACAAATCCAGTATATTTGCCAAGAAAGCCCCAAATAGGGTCATGAAGAGTCAGATGTGACTGAAATGACTGAACAACAAATTGTATATTTATTTAAATATACACATATAGCACAGCCATATAATGAATAAATGTAAATATATACAAAGTAATTAAATACAAGATAGTTGGGGGAAATGACTGAACAACTGAAATAACTGAACAACAGCAAACAACAATGAAACTCTCTTATGTAATGCTCTAAGTTGTGTATCACATAAGAATTATGTCCTTAGGGGCAGCTAGGTGGCGCAGTGGATAGAGCACTGGCTTTGGAGTCAGGAGGAACTGAGTTCAAATCTGGCCTCTGACACATAGCACTCACTAGCTGTGTGACTCTGGGCAAGTCACTTAACCCCAATTGCTTTACCAAAAAAAAAAAAATAGAATTATGTCCTTAGTCTAACATATATACCCTTGTTGTATGTCCTATTGATTATATAAAAATATTATCTTTGTTGCATGCCCAAATACCAGCTATACACAATTACAATGTGATTACCATATATAAGGTACCTGAATATATCTAATAACTTGGCATAATCTACTGTGACTCTGCTCTGTGTTGATGATTGATAGATATTCAGGTATACCCCATGTTATTTACCCAGATGGCAAATTCTTCAGTAGAGATGAATGTAACAACTATGTCAGAGCTCAAAAATGCTGATGTAAATTTCATTTGCATTGAATGAAGTAGGTACAGACTGAGAGAATGCAAATGTTGAGTGAACTGCAGGTATTTTTGAAGGTAACAATAAGAGAGATGAAAATGAGGATCAGAGACGAGCCAGTCATCCTATACTCCAGCTGCTTACCTGAGCTAAGACTTGAAAGGTGAAGCTGAACACCTTTTGGGAATGAATCAGATCTAGATGTGGGGAGTGAATTCACTGAGATGGATAAGGAGCAGGTTCAGATGAGGAGTTGCAGCAGCAAATAGGTTAGAGAACAGAATGATCAATCAATAAACATTTATTAAGCACCTACCACATGCCAGGTGCTGTACTAAGCACTGGGGATACTAAGAAAAGCAAAAGACAGTCCCTGTTCTTGAGCTCTAATGGAGGAGACAAATAACTATGTACAAACAAACTACATAAGGAATAAATTAGAAATTATCAGCATCTCCTCAAGTCTGGACTATTGCAATAGTCTGCTAGTTGGTCTGCCTTCCATTAGTCTCTCCCTCCTTCATTCCTTCCTCTACTCAGCTACTAAAGTAATTTTCCTAAAGTGCAGGTCTGACCATGTCATCTACTCAGTAGACCTATAGGATCAGATATAAAATGCTTGGCATTCAAAGCCCTTCATAACCTAGATTTGTCCCCCATCACCTTTTCCAGTCCCCCTACGTCATTTACCTCTCCACAAACCCTATGATCTGGTGACACTGGACTCCTTGCTGTTTCTTGATACTTCATCTCTCTCGGTTCTGGCTCTCCCTTATTCCTGGAATTCTCTCCTTCCTCACCTCTCACCTCCTGGCTTCCTGGCTCCCTCTAGGACCCAGCTAAAATACCACTTTCTACAGGAAGCCTCTCCTAATACTTCTTATTTCTAGTGCCTTCTCTCTGTTGGCTATTTCCTATTTATCCTGGATGTGTCTTGTTTGTATGGAGCTGTTTGCATGTTGTCTCTCCCATGATGTTGTAAGCTCCTCAAGAACAAGAACTGCCTTTTGCCTTTCTTTGTACTCTTAGTACTTAACACAATGCCTGGTACATAGTAGGTACTTAATGCTTATTGACTGATTATTACTGGGTTACAGAGGATTTAGTGATATGGGATAGTGTAAAGTTTAAGAGGACTAGAAAGGTAGAAGCCATCAGAGACCTTCTGTCATTAGATGAAGTAACTTCCAGACTATGCAAATGTTGTCTTTCCTTGAGCAAGAGGACAAATAGATCTCAGAAGTCCTAGATTCACTAAAACCTTGTAATCCTCGGTGGGTAGAGTGCTGGCTCTGAAGTAAGGAAGACCTGAGTTCAAATGTAGCCTCAGACACTTAATAGCTTTTTGATCATGGCCAAGTCACTTAACTGTCTGCTTTAGTTTCTTCATCTGTGAAATGGGGACAATAATAGCACCTAACTTCCAGTGTTATTGTGAGGATAGAATGAGGTAATTGTAAAGAATATTGGAAATCTTAAAGTACTATGTAAATGCTAGCCATTACAATAATTTGTTGTTCAGTAGTTTTAGTCATGTTCAATTCTTTGTAACCCAATTTGGGATTTTCTTGGGAGAGATACTGGAGTGGTTTGATATTTCCTTCCCCAATTTATTTTACAGATGAGGAACTGAGGCAAACAGGGTTAAGTGACTTACCCAGGGTCACATAGCTAGTAAGTATCTGAGGCCAGATTTGATCTCAGGAAGATGAGTCTTCTTGATATCAGGCCTGGTACTCTGCTACCTATTATTATCCATGATGAGGTGGAATGAGGTGGTTTGGGCTGTGAGATTAAAGTTTGTGGTTTTGTGAATGGATAAATGGGACAATGTTGACCCTCAATGATACTATGATTTACTATTATTGTTACTACCTTGATTAAATCTTTATTTTAGCTGTGTATGGAGGCTTGAATAATTAGAAAACCCCAAAAAGGATCATGACAAAAGCTAGTAGGTTCCTTTGATGGGGGTGATATTACTCACCAATAACTGACTTAAACTAACAGAAAAGGAAGCCAGCTCTCTAAAAAACAAAGATTTTCCTAAAACATGAGCCTTAACATCTTACTCCTTTATTCCATAAACTCCAATGGCTCCCTACTGCCTCTAGGATAAAAAATGACCTACTCTTTTGGTCATTTCACACTCCTCATAACTTGACTCCAACCTATCTTTCTAATCACATATATGAATGCTTTTCCTGTATTCTACTACCCAGCCAAACTCCCTTTCTTGATATTCCTGACAAATGGTACTCCATCTACCACTGGATCTTTGTACTACTGGCGGTCCCCTATCCCTGCAATGCACTTCCTCCTCACCTCTACCTTCTAGAAACTTTTGGTTCCTTCAACTCAAGTATTGCTTCTACATGGAGCCATTCATGGTTCCTCAAGCTCCCAGTGTCATCTCTCCCCAAATTACCTTGTATTTATTTTGTACGTACTCTTTCTATACATACCTATGTCCATGTTGTCCCTTCCTTTAGAACGTAAACCCTTGAAGGAAGCTCATGTTTCATTTTTTTCCTCTTTGTATCCCTCCCATGCCTACAATAGTTTCTGGCACATAGTAAGTGCTTAATAAATAGTAGTACTTTGATGAGTTGATTGATTAACCTCCAAACCCACCCTTCCTCCAGACTTACCTATTTCTCTTTAGAGTACCACCATCTTTGTCTCTTTTCTCCTCTCTTTCACCCTCCCCCAATATCTAATGAGTTGCTAAGTCTTATTAGTTCTGCCTCTCTTGCATATGTCTCTTATCTCCTCTCAATGGCCACCACCCTAAAATAATGTTAGCTAACTTATAAATAGCTCTTTAAGGTTTGCCTAGCACTCCACATATATTAACTTATTTGATTCTCACTGAGGTAGGTGCTATTATTATCTCCATTCTAGTGATGAGGAAACTGAGGCTTAGAGGTTAGCTTGACCAGGATCACACAATTTGTAAGCATTTACATCAGGTTTTGAACTTGGGTGTTCCTAACTGCCTGTCTGGACTCCTGGATCCTATTTCAGGCCTTTATTATCTTTTACCTGTATCATTGCAATAGCCTCTTAACTGGCCTCCTTCCTTTCAGTTTCTCCCCTTCTCTGTCCTCTACCATCAAATTAGAGATACCTCTATCTCTACCATCAAATTAATATTCCTAAAGCACAGATGTTGCTCAGAAATAAATAGCAGTTCCTTATTGCCTCTGGGATAAAATATAACTAAATGTGTCAATATAGCATTGAGAGTTCTCTTTAATCCTGCTCTCATCTACCTTTCCAGAATATTTCCTGTTCTTTCCCTTTCTGTGTTCTGTTCCAGTCAAAGTGGACTAACTGTTCCCTGAACTCAACACTTCATCTTCTATCTCCATAAATGTATGCCCTGCTCATCTCAGCTGATATTTAAGATTCATCTCAGGTACCACTTCTTGTGTAATTTTTTTTCTTGATCCTCTCATTTGTTAGTTTTCCCTCTTTTCCCCAAATTATTTTGTATTCAGTTATTGAAATACAACGTAAATTTAAATAGTGAGAAACTACATATATATACATATATGAGATACACACATAATGGAGTGGTGATCAAGAAGATGCATTTTATACATACATATATATGTAAATATATAATATACGTACTCATACATATATAGTAGAGTGGTGATCAAGAAGAGGTGTTTTGGTTTGGAAAGTCACAATGATGGTGAAAGAATCCATAGCTGAATAGATTGAAACAACCTTCCTAGTAGTAATGGCAGTATTGATTTGATTATTGTCCTAGTGTGATGGCAAATGGCTGGAGTATAAAATGACTCATAACTGTGGATGGCTAGATAGAATAATAGGCCTTGTGAGGCATTTACAAAGCAGCACAACATAAGCCCCAGTGTGGGAGTTCCAGAGGTGAAAGGGTTAATTCTTAGATTCTTAAATCAAAGCAAATTGAATTCTTCTGATCTTGTATACTTCTTAATGTTTTTCTGTTAGTCTGTTGTTTTATTCCTTCTGAGTTTTTAATCTTTTTTTTTCTCACTGATATGGACATTCATTGATATAAATTTGACTCAGAGTACTGCTTTGACTGCATTCCATAGATTTTGATATGTAGTATCTATGTTGCATTATCTTTGATATAATCTGCTATTGTTTTTATAATTTCCTCTTTCACTCAGTCACTAATAAATCGTTTTTAGTGAAATTGTGGGCCTATGCTTTTATTCATTGTATCATTATTTACTACAAATTTTATTGCATCATGATCTATAGATGTAGGGAGTAAAATCTATATTTTTCTGTATTTACCCATGTCTTCTTTATGGCCCAGAACATGATCAATTTTTGTGTCAGTACGTGTAAAATAGTAAAGTGCATATTTTCTCTTCTCTGTAGTCCCTTTGAAATGAAATATCCTCAAACCTGTTCTTTTGGAAACAATTCTATTGGTCTTTCTTTCTGTTCTTCTCTGGGTCCTATTGTGGGCCCCATATTGTACCCGTCATTTTTACTTATTCCCATTTACATAGTCTTATCATTGGCTCCCTCTGACTCTAGTTTAAACCCTGGCTAGACTATTGTGGTTGGGTATACTAACCTGCCTGGGTCACAGAACCTGGGGCTATTGGACCATCTAGTCTTGCCAAAAGTCATCTTCTCAAATACCTTTGTGGGCCTGGTGTTTCTCTTTCGTGAATTGTTTAGTAAAGTCTTTGGCCACTCGCTGCACATGCTACAGCTTCTTGGAACCATAGGTGAGAAGTGAGGTAGATGAACAGTCCTGAAAAGGGTTTCACAACTACTCACACCAGAGGGGCTATTCCTCCTTGAACACCCATATACCTCAGTCTAGTCTAAAGAAGAACTGAAAGAGCATTGAATAAAGGGGAGAGTTTTAGAGAGAAAGTGGGCAATCATAAGAAGCATTTTAATCAGGAACAAATATTCATGGATTAATATATTTGCAGAAATCTCTAGAACACATTGCCTGGTAATGGGGAAGATTTTCTGTACATTGGCTCTAATTTTATGAGACAAACAAGTACAGATATTAGCCCAAATCTTTACTCCTAACACATGGTACAGGGTGAGTTGAATCATCAGTATGATTAGGCTTAAACAAGACATTGAAAAAGTGAGACCAAAGACTGAGATTAAGCTTTTCTTCATTGTGATATATGGAATAGGGTATTAAACTTGGATTCAGGAACACTGATTCAAATCCAACTCAGATACTTATTAGCTGTGTGATCCTGGGCCAATCACTTAATCTCTTTTGATTTTTAGGTTTGTTGTGAAGATATTGGTACCCCCCTCCCCATTTCAGTTACACAGTAGGCATTTAATAAATGTTTGTGGACATTTTGCAAGCCTCAGCATGCTATCAACATCAGCTTTTATTACTAACATTATAATTATTATCTTCTACATCCCAGGAGATCCCAAAGATGGGGAAAAACCTATCACAAGTACTATCCTTTTTTTTACTTTGAACATGTCACTGATATGCTTCATTAAGATGTCAACTATTAGAATTTACCCAAAATGGAGTTTCTTTTATGCTTATCTCCTGTGAGGTAAAGGAGTTTGAAGTTCATTTCAGAAGAAATAGGGAGCTATTCAAAAATTTTGAGCGAGGAGGTGATATATAAAAGGAACTATTTTAAGACAGTAAAACTAATAATAGTACACAGGATGCAGTGGAGCCAGGAGAGATTAGAAAGATTGGTAAAGAGATTATTGTAATCCAAACTATAGGTTAGAATGGTTTAAACTAGGATAATGGCAATATGAATGGAGAGGAGGAAGTGATAGGATTTTCTACAAAATAGGTGATAAATAAATTCTTGTTCTATTTTCTGTATCAGGATTTGAGGGGAGAGGACTGTACTGAGGACTCTGAGGTTTTCACCCTGACGGACTTGGCAGAATGGTGGTATCTTTGGTAGAAATAGGGAAGACAGGCAAGAAAGCTGATTGCCAAGGAAAGCTGATGAATTCAGAGTTAAGAACCTTGCATTAGAAAGATATCCATATTAGGACTACAGGACTAGAGCTGAGGAGAAAAGTCAGGGTTGAAGATGGAAATTTGAGAATCATCCTTATGGAGGCTACACTTAAAGCTATAGGAGTGGATTGAGTCTGAGATAGTGCAAGGCAAGAAGAATAGAGGGATAAGGGATAAGGAGCTCTAGGGCATATCTTGATTTGAGAGCAGAAAGAAGAAGAGGATTCATTGTAAGAAATGGAGAAAAAATAGCTTGACCATTATGAGAAGAGCTGAGATAGTATAGTCTAAATGGAACCCACATGAAAAGAGGGTTTCAAGAAGTATGAGAATGGTTAGTGGTATCAGGTACTGCAGAGAAGTCAAGGAGAAAGCTTTGAGAAAAGGTATTAGATTTGATGTTTAGGGAGTCACTCAAAGGTAGCAGTTTTGTAAAATGGTGGGAGCAAAAGACAGGTCATGGTGCGTTCTTGCAGCAAGGGCACAATTGTGAACCAACGGAGGAATTTAGTGTAGACTACTTGAGAAATTCTCTGGTGGTGGTATAGTGGACAGAGCCCTGGGCTGGGAATCAGAAAGACTAATCTTCCTGAATTCAAATCTGGATTCAGACACTGATTAGTTTTGTGACTCTGGACAAGTCACTTAATCCTGCTTGCCTCAGTTTCCTCATCTATAAAATGAGCTGGAGGAAAAAAATGGCAAACCACTCAAGTATCTTTGCCAAGAAGACCCCAAATGGAATCACAAAGAGTTGGGCATGACTGAAATGATTAAATAACATGAGTCTAGTAGTGGTATAGCCTGGTCAAATGGTATACCAAGGTGAAAGGTCAAAGCATAGATTAGACCTTAATATGCTTGTAGTTGGAGGAGAAGGAACTAATGAAGAGAAAGAGAATGAAGATACAGAAATAAGGTGTGATGCATGGAGTAAGACCTCCTGGAGACAGGAGAGAATGGTATTAAAAGCATTTGTGTAGGGGTTACTCTTAACATGGAGGGGGAATGTCTTCATGTTCTGAAACAGGAAGGAGGGGAGGATAGTTGAAAACAGATATATTTTGAGGTGGAAATGAGGTGAGGGAGCTCATAGTAGATGACCTTCCTTTTCTCAGTAAAATAGGTGATATCATCTGCTGAAAATGAGAGGAATGAGGTAGGACTGGGAGTAGAGAAGAGAGGAGAAACTGCTATCGGGAATGAAAGTGGGAGTCACTAAGAGATGAATAAAGGCATTTCTGGGCATCACTGAACACCAGATAAGGTTAGAAAGTAGGGATTGGTAGTGGTACTATTCAGCAGGGTTTTGTAACTTCTCCAGTAATGTGGGTATGGGAATAGAAAATATGTACATGGGACCATCAAGTCTAGGGGATTGGAGAAGTGAGTTTAGTGGAAGACAGATGAGATAGAGAAGTTAAAGGTGCTGGATAGGAAAGAAAAAAAGGTAAGGAGGATATCTAGAAATGACTATATAGTGTAAAAACCAAAGACATTCATAAAACATATCTCAAAAAATTTTACTTGTTTTGGCAGGGAGCAAAATGATAAAAGGTAGTGCAATAAAGGTAAAAATGCAGCATGAAATAATAAAATGGAAAATCAGAAAGTACCTAGTTATCTTACAAGTAGAATATACAGATGAAAATGAATGCTGTTATGACTTACTAAACCTGAACCGCAAGAAGGCATTTGAGCAGTCTACCTGGAAATTAGAGCAAAGAAAGGATGTTCATATAATCTTTTGCTCCCAAGAAATGCTCATAGAATTCATGCTCTTTGCTGATGGTGTTGGGTAAAGGAGAAGGGGACGAGGGAGATACAACTTATAAAAATCTTCAAAGGTTAATCTAGCAAAAGATAACAACCCTGTTATTTAGATAGGCTATTTAGAAAAGTGAGTGAGTCTAGAAGGGAATTAATGGATTGACAGAAGAGGAAAGACTCAAAGGGCCAAAGGTTCTTGTAAAGCAGAGAAATGATTCAGAAAGAATGATAGAAGTGAAAGGAGATTTTAACCAAAGAAGGAAAATTCAAGTTTGAGATCTTAGAATTGGAGCCATTCTAAATATACAGCTTCAGTGGCTTTCAGTGGGTGGAGATGGCTATCACTGGCAGTGAGAAGGCCTAGTAATTATGAAGCAGAGTATCAGAGAAATAATTAGCGTGGATGATAAAGATGCTGAGGACATGAGAGATCGTGTCTGCTGCGTGGGTGTTAGGTAGGCAAGGTTGGCTTGGGTTCTGCAGGGGAAGTTGAAGCCTAAGGGTAGGCTATTAGAGTCACTAATATGGAGGGGAAAAGCACCAGTATTGTCAAGAACTCCGGATATAGTGTCATATGATCTGATTTTGAATTCTATACCTGCTACCTTTCTGATCTCCGGCAAGCCATATAACCTCAGTCTCTTTTCCGTAAAAAGAGAGGCTTAGATTAAATGACTTCTAAGATCTATATTCTTGATCTTGATAATGGGAAATCTAAACCAGGCTTCCTTGGTTTCCTTTAAGTTTCAGCTACAATTCCACCTACCACTGAAAACAAACAAACAAAAACCAACCTTTCCTATTCCTCCTTAATGTCAGTGCCTTCTCTCTGAGAATATCTCTAAGTTATCTAGTTATATCTTGTTTTTACATAGGTGTTTTCATGTTGTCTTCCCATTAGGTTGCGAGCTCCTCGAAAATAAGGACTGTTCTTTGCCTTTTTTTTTTTTTTTGGTATCTCCATTGTTTATCACAGTGCCTGGCATATAGTAGGTGCTTAATAAATGATCAATGACTGACTTTTATGTTTTACATATACTAATATGTATACAAGTCCTGCCCCATTATAATGTAAGCTCCTTGAGGATTATTGTTTGCTTTTTTTGTATCCCCAGTGTTTATCACAGTGCCTGGCACATAGTAGGTGCTTAATAACTGGTCATTGACTATTTTATATGATTGTATATACTCATGCATATTTATGTTGTCTGCCCAATTGTAATATAAGCTGCTTGAGGACTATCATTTGCCTTTCCTTGTATCTCCAGTGCTTAGCACAATGCCTCACACATAGCAGGCAGTGAATAAATGCTTGTTGGTTTAACCACAGAATTCCAGTATTGGAAGAGTCCTCAGTATTTAGTTAGTCCAATCTATACCTGAAAAAAAGAATCAACCATTACAATGTACTCAGCACCTAGCCATCCAGTCTTTTTTTTTAAGTCTTTGAATAAGGGAGAACCTATTATCTCCCCAAGTAACCCATTCTACTTTTGGACAGGTTTAACCATTAGGTAGCTCTTCCCTATATCTAGCCTGAATTTTCCTTTCTATAAATTCCATGCTTCCTAGTTCTGCCCTTTGGAGAATGGAGGAGAAAAGTGATGGCTGTGAAGGGTGGCCCTTTAGGAAGGGTTGTTTTGTTGCTTAGTGTGGGCCTGGCAGGTGACCACAGGAACTGAGGTCAGCTGACCCTTTCCAAAGAAAATTCAGTGTTTTAGCTCTCCCTCTCCTCCTCCCCCTTAGCACACCTCCCTTTCCTAAGAAGGCAAAGAATAGCTTCTTTGTCGAGAGAGTGGTGACTGCCCCACACCCATAATTGGACATAATAGCTAGAGCACACTTAAATTAAAATGCTTTTAGGTGCTTCCTTCCATCAACCATAGCATTTTGCATGGGCAGGGCTTTTCAGTCATGAGATCTTGCAGGAATAGAAGAAATCAGGCAGCTTTGTTTCTTGCTGCTGGGGAAGTAACACAATCTCCCCATTTGTCAACTGAAGGCAAGAAAATGAAATAAAATCAAAACCAATTTGAGGACTAATTATCCTTTTCAAAAGGATTTCATACTGCAGAGTTTCCCTCTTCACAAGGAAAAGGCAGCATTTTCCTGGGGGTTTATGAGTCCTTGGAGACTTGGAGGTCACATTGACTTTCCAGAGGTGGGGTATTGCAGTGGCTAGAGCAGAGGACTAATGAAGTCAGGGTTACTCGTTTGATCCACAGACACAGAGAAAAAGTCAAATTATATTGCCACAAATGGCACTGCTAACCCTGGTGCAGTACGTGCTTACCTCCACTATCAGAAATGAAACTCCACAATTCTGCTGTTTGGATACTAAAGGGCACTGTGTTTTAATGTTTGCTAGGGCAGTATAGTAGAAATAGTACTTTACTGCATGTCAGGAGTGCAATTTCTAGTCCCAAGTCTGCTACTCACTTGCTTGTGTGGGCTGAATTAAGTAACACAGTCTCTGAGTTCGTTTCTTTGTCTGATGGTATGGTTTGGATTGAGTAAACTCTGTGATACCCTCTAAATCTAATGTTCTGTCATGCTTTTCATATGAAACCCCATATTGCCTAACTCAGGGGGTTGTTATAGGACTCAAATGAGATAATGGATAAGAATGTAGTTTGAAAATCATTCACTTAAATGCAGATGACAGACAAGGAATTAACCATTATTGTTATTTTTTTTTTACACAGATTTCCTCATTTGCCCACTGGAGGGCACCATGTGTGTGGTTATACAAAGCCATAATCCAGTTGTCTGGGCCCCAGGGTGGGCTTTGTATATCTGCTGATGAGGTAAATGCGTGTCTTAACCTTGAGAATCACCTTGTGGGCCCTTGACTGGGTCATTACCACCTATCAACTGGCTTCTAACATCTGGGATTCTAGATCCGTGAATGGTCTGGGATCCTCTATGGAGGGAAGTATGGATAGAGGGAAGTAAGGAGGTCATTTTTCCTATACTTCTTTCCATTCAGAGTATCAGAGGAATGACAAAGCCTTTCCCCCAAAACTCTCTCTTTCCCTTCTGTGGGAAATAAATAGACTCAATTTAATTCAATAAAAAATTATTGATTGCTTACTACATGCAAGATACTCTGGATCATTTAATAAAGAGGTTATAAAAATAGAAAATATATGAACCTTGGGAGGTAGTAGCCAAGCCATCTAGGTCGGAGTTTGTGATGGGGGAGAAGAGTTAGTCAGACTCTATCACATACCCTAGATTTTGAGGAGAGATGTCAAAGGGTTTAGAGAAAGAATAGAATCTTGTGGCCTGAAATTCTGAGGTGGAAGTGGACCCACAAGGATAGAATGTTCTCAAGAACTAAATTCTGCCAACAGAAATGCAAAATATTTCAATGGGAAAGAGATGGAGAAGCTGTTTAAAGAATCCCATGTAGATAGATATACAGGGAACTTATGAATCAGCTTTAATTTTAAGAGAGGGCAAATAGCTAAGCATGAAGACAAAAAAGATGACATGGACTGGTGAGAACTAAAGTTCAGAAGGAAGTGGTATGTTAAATAAATGATAAAGATAACAAACAAACAACTCCAAAATATTTGTTTAAAAAAACTATATGAGGGGCAAAAGGAAGGTCAGAGAAGGGAGAGGACCACTGTTCAGGGTGGGTTGGATGATGATCACAGACAATGGAAAGGAGGTGCAATTACTCAAAATATCTGTTTTGCTTCTGCTTTCTCTATTAAGGAGTATGATCTTGAGCTTGGAAAACAGAGCAAAAATGGATAAAAAATAATTTAAAATGTGAAGGAGAGAAGACTTGAAGGAGGAAATATGATAGCTGTTTTAAAGTATTTGAGGGGCTGCCATGTGGAAGAAGAATTTAATTCTTTCTGCTTGGTCCCAAAGGGCAAAACTAGAAGTAATGGATAGAAGTTGCGGGGAGGAAAACAAGGCTTTATATTGGAATAAATTTCCTAACAATTGAGTTTGTTCAAAAGCAGAATGGACTGCCTTAGGAGGTGAAGGGTTTCCTATCATTGTCAGTCCTCAAACAAAGATTGAATAATCACTTGTCATATATGTTATAGTGGAATTCTGTTCAGGTAAAGGTTGGACTCAATGGCTAATAAGGTTCTTTCCCAATCTTGATGTCTTAGGATTCTGTAATTTCATGAAGACATCTGGTTTAAAAATAATATTTTTATTAAAAAATATACATTGACTGCAAAGGGACAACACCTTACTTTCTACTTGCATGTTCATTTGTGATTGCATTTCAGTTCTTTTCACATCAGAGGTATGTAGCCTAAATTAGATTTTGACCATTGAGGTCAGTCACTTACTCATTTCCAATCTTGAAAAGAAAATGAGCACCTTAATTTAAATTCAAAAAAATATTTAGTCCCAGGGATAGTGCCAAACTCTTGGGAGACAAAACACCTAGCTGTTGAATAATAATAATTACCTTAAAAATTTATTTGGGTTTTGGAGATTCTTTTGTCTGAAGAAGACCACAATTCCTCATTTAACAGTTGTGATTTCTGTTTCTATTTTTGAGAATGTCAACCTGCAGACCAGAAAAGATCCAAGACCCTCATGGATTACCACGAGGTACCTCATGGAGTATCATGACAAAAGAGATTGCAGAGGAGAAAGCAGCTCACCTGGAACACAGGCCCATCTCCAACTGATGAATAAGACCACAGGGGAAAAGGTCCTGGTATAACCTGGATACCATGCCTCTCCAAATGTCTGCCCCAGGGAAAGGGAACTCTGATCTTGAGAAGGAGGCAAAGGATCACCCTCTGCCATCATATTTGGTTTATTTCAGGATAAACTGTCCAAGCATAATTTGGGGCTTAGATTAGAAATTCTTCTGGGTCATTTTGGTTTGTACTTTTCCCCAGAGCTTATGCTACAGGCATTGTAGGAATGTGACTAGGAAACTCCCTGAGGGGTATCTCTCAACATCAGAATGTTTGTGTGACTAAAAGGTATGGTTTCATGGTTGTTTTTTTTAATGCATGTATAAATAAGGTATGCGTGGGCTGGTGGATATGTGGGAGGGGTTATTAATATATGTGCACAAAGTGAGTGTAGGCACAAATATATAAATTCCTTGGAATAAGCAACAATTTTGCTATAGTTTCATTTTGTGATAACATTGGTTATAAAGTGAGTATGCTTCTACTGAAACTAGGCTGACTCAGAAGTCCTACTTTGATTAGATGAAACCAGATGGAACTGTTTTTTTTCCCCCCAACTTTAGTTAGTTCTCGGTCAGTTGAGTGCTGGGTTTGCAGAAGTAGAGACATTTTTATTGCTTTTTTGGCCATCTTTTTAGTTCTGTGGTTTTTAAGAATGGGTAGTTACTTCAGTGAAACTTGTAAGAGTTGTAGCTCTTAAAGAGTACACTTCAATGACTCTTTATTGCAGTGACTGTAGGTATTGGGAAGTAAAGCATTTCAAGGATTATTCAAGCCCATAATAAAACAAGATCAGTCACATCAAAATGCAAATGAAAGTGTCATGAAAACAAAAAACACTGTTAAGAAATGACACATTATTGCTGCAAAATAGCTTAATTAATCCTCAGAAAATAAGCAAAGACATCCAGAGTGACTTGGTACTTAGAAAGGTTGCTATTTGTTGCTCAGTCATTTCAGCTGTGTTTGACTCTTCCTGACCCCATTTGGGGTTTTCTTGCCAAAGATACTGAAGTGTTTTGTCATTTCCTTCTCCAGCTCATTTCGTAGAAAAGAAGCGACTTGCCCAGGGTCATATAGCTAGTAAGTGTCTGAGGCCAGATACAGGTCTTTCTGACTCCAAGTCAGGCACTCTATCTTTACTCTTATTAGTTCCTCCAAAGTGAGATGTAGATTTACTGAAGTTGGAGAAATAGCAAGAACAGTTTTTAAAAAAGTTTTTAACCATAGTTATGAAGAAAAAATACATGTTATGGATAAGACAACATAGGGTGTCCCAAAAGTCAGATTTTTGGGATATCCTATATAAAGACTGTAGGATAAAGATTAGAAAAAAGGTAATTTTTATTGATGAAACATACTTTTTCCATGCAAGGCTATACCAAAACCATTGTCAGGAGAAATACAGGTGAACCTGCACCATTTGGGCATCATCATCAGATGATCGTGCAACTGTTGTGTAATGCTTGCGATGTTAGTGTGGGGAAGTCAACATGTAAAGGATCATTCAAGCTCACAATGAAATAGGGTTAACAATACCAACATGGGAAGGAAAGTGTCATTGAAAACAAAAATGCCAAGAAATGCCACGTTATTGCTACAAAGCTGATGAATCTTTAGAAACTAAAGACCAAAGAAGATGAGATTGTAAAACATCCCTCTCTTCCCCTACTTTTTCCCCTTTCAATGGGTCTGGAAATTTTGTTATCATAGAGGGAATGATGAACTCTGATCAGTTCACTGATATATTGAGTAAGAATTTTCTCAGAATTACAGAAATTCCCAAGGGGGATGGAACTTTGCAACAAGACCTTGCACAGTATTGCAAGGTCAGGAAATTTATTCAGCAGGTAGATCTTAAACATGCTTCAGGGCCTGAGAACTCACCTGATTTAAGCCCTGTTGAACACCTACAGCCTATACTCAGGGCTAGACTTGAAAACACAGACTGTTTGTCAAAGGCATGCTTAATATCCAATAGGATAAAAAGTGGTTTTACACTGAAGAATGAAAGCATAGGGGTAAAAATTGGGGGAGCTCAATGCTGAATCATGAAAAACAAGTGATTATAGCAAAAGGAAGACATTGCACGTCAATGTTTTTTAAGATGCAAAAATTCATAGGGAGAATTGCATGTCAATTTTAGTTATTTAACTTTGTCCCAATTAATTGGGACACCTCTGTACCTATGTCTGTTCATTTGCAAACTCCTTGAGGGCAGGGGACTGGTTTTTGCTTTTCTAGCCCTTAGATGAAGCCTAAAGTTTTCTGTTTGAAGTTGAAAACTTCATTTCCTGCCCCCTTCCTGCCTTTCTAACCTCCATATACCTTCTCTCCCCTTCACACTACATTGGCTTACTTGTAATTCCCAAAACACAACACTGCATTTCTAGTCTGTGTCTTTGCACTGTCTGTTTCCAGTGTTTGTAATGTCCTGCTGCCTCATCTCTGACTTTTATGTTTCTTGTCTTCATGACTCAACTTAAGTCCTACCTTCTGCAGGAGCCTTTCCTAGTTCTCCCAGATACTAATATCTTCCCATTTCAGACATCATATATATACGCATATATATACTTATATGTATGTGTAATAATTATTACATGTCATTACTGCAAAACTTGTTCTTAGAAAATAAGCAAAGACCAAAGATGATGTTAAGACTATAAAACAAAAACAAAAACAAAAAAAGACTATAAAACATCTCCCCTCCCTTATGTTTTTTTTTTTCCTTTCCTTCCAGTGGGTCTGGAAATCTTGTTCCCATAGAGGTAATGATGAACTCTGACCAATACTCTAATATTATTATCTAATATATCTATATCTATATAGATAGACACATTCTCTAATATACACACATATATCTTGAATATATTTAGTAGTGTAGGGGACAGAACACTGGACTTAGAGTCAACAAGACCTGAATTTGAATCCTGACTTGCACATCGTCCTGGGCAAGTCATTTAAACTTGCTTTAGTTTTTTTCATCTTTAAAATGAGAATAATAATAGCTCCTCCCTTCCAGGTTTTTTGGAAGGATAAAATGAAACGATAATTGTAAAGCACTTAGCATAGCACCTAGCACATGGTATATAAATATTAATTATTATTATTATTTTTATGCTTTGTGAATTATTACACTGTGTAAACCTTAAACTTTTATACAAAATGTAACTATTATTATTATTATTATTATTATTATCATCAATAAATGCTTATGACTGACTGGGAGATACTTTAATGACTAGCAGCCAGAGTTTGAAAAAATGCCTCTGCGCTAAAGTGATTTTTGCTAGTCTCTGAAAACGATGCCTCGATATCTCCCACCCCAAGCTCCTTTATAGTTTGATGAGGGTGGCATATTTACTAGCAGTCATCAATGTTTCAGCAGATCTTCATATTTTTGTTTTGTTAGCTGGATGTGCAGGGGTCTCCTGCCATGTCTTGTGAGGCTTATGTCAGGATGTCAAGGGAAAAGCATCAGTGACAGGAAGCATCAATGGCTCCATAGTCAGTGGATGCTAGGGACCGAGAGGCTGAACAGCAGGTCTTTCTGTATCACCAGGCTTTTATGAGAACTTTTCTTCCGATTGCTCCCCCACCCCCCAAATCCCAGGAATTCAAATTGGTAAAATTACATCAAGACTGCAGGACCACATGACCACAAATGATCAGTTTGTGGAGAAATTGCACTGTGCCCAGCTGCAGGCCTGCTGACTCAATTGGAGGAGGCCCACAAAGCATTCCACTATTCTCTAAATCTGCAAAGTGCAGCTCCTGGTCCCCCAAACCCATAGTCTGGGCCTGCTGAAAACTTATTTGCCTAGCTCCTCACAGCATTAAGATTGTCATAGACACTTACTTGCTTTTTTTGAAATGAATTGAATTACTTCCTCTCCTATCTGACCCCATAAAAAACGAACTCTTCCTCTGAGCTTTCAGAAGCAGCTAAGTAGTGCAAAAAAAGATAGTGAGCTGGCCTGGAATCAGGTAGACCTGAATTCAAATCTGACCTCAGAAACTTCTTAGATTTGTGACCCTGGGTAAGTCTCTTAACCTCTTTCTGTTTCAATTCCTTGACTATAAAATGAGGATAGTAAGAGTGTCCACCACCCTTGGTTGTTGTGAGGATTAAATGAGATAATATGGGGCAGCTAGGTGGTGCAGTGGATAAAGTGCTGGCCCTGGACTCAGGAGGACTTGAGTTTAAATCTGGTCTCAGACCAGACACTTGGCACTTACTAGCTGTGTGACCCTGGGCAAGTCACTTAACCCCAATTGCCTCACAAAAAAACAAACAAACAAAAAAAAACAAACCCAAAACTAAATGAGATATTTATAAAGTGCCTAGCACAGTTCCTGGCACATTTGTGGTTGTTCTTTTGTTTCAGTTATGTCTGACTCTTCATGACCCAATTTGGGGTTTTCTTGGCAAAGATATTGGGGTGGTTTGCCATTTCCTCCTCCAGCTCATTTTACAAATGAGGAAACTGAGGCAAACAGGGTTAAGTGACTTGCCCAGAGTCACATAGTAAGTATCTGAGGCCAGATTTGATCTTATATCTTCCTGACTCTAGACCTGAGCTTTATCCACTGCACCACCTAGCTGCCCCTCTGGTGTTTTTACTTGGGCATATAGTAAGTGCTTATTGATTTTTTTTTAAAGTCAGTCATTCAATAAGCATTTATGAAGAACTTCTTATGTGCATGCCTATTACTGAGATAAATGCTGAGGATACAAAGAAATTAAAAAACACAATCCCTGCTCACAAGGAGCTCACTTTCTAAAGGCGGAGACGATATACAAACACTGTAAAGGAGGATTGTGCATCACTTTCTTCACCTGATGCAAATTCCTGCCTTGGCAAGAGGCTGGGGAGCCTGCTTCCCAGAGAGTTGTGATGATGTGGAATAGAAATGCCTTGTGAGTGTAGACATTTTGTACTGGGTTCTGCTCTGCTAATTCCATGGTAGACTGCAGAATCTTTGATTGGCTACAGTTGCAGAATCAGATTTTTAAACTCTTTGTTAAGGTAAGGGTCTGCTTCTAGTGTGGAGAATGTACTGTCCCAAGCTTTGGGGGGGTTTGTGCAGCTGTTTTCAGAGATACTTCTAAGGACCTGTGAATTTTCAGTTCTTCCAAGGTGGTATGATAAGGGGAGAGGTGTTTACTCCTTTCCTGGCCTGTGCTCTGGTCTATGAGTGACCGCAAGTACTCTTTTCTGCCTCGGGACTGTGAGGAAGATTCTCTCTCCACTGCCATCACAAGCTCCACCACTCCAGCATTCCTCCTTGCCCCAGGACCACCACCCAGAACTGTTACCCAGATCCAAGCATGGGCAAAGCAAGAGAATCCTGACTCAGTACCAGCAAAGGGATCCCTGCAGTCCCCCTCTGATCAGCCTCTTGATCCCCCTCTGTCTGTGGGCTGAGAGCTCCAGAAGCAGCCGCCGCCCTGGGACTGCACCGGCACTGGGGCCAGACTGAGCTCCTCTCTCACCATGGTCCAACAGACCTTTCCTACTGACCTTCTAAAGTTGTCTTTGGCATTTGTGGGTTTAGAAGTCTGGAAACCATTATAGCTGCCCATGATTCAGTCCCCTGAGGCCTGCTCCAGGTTTGCTGAGGCCTGATCTTCTCCTGTGTGCCTATGTTAAACTGTACTCCTCCCCCAGCCCAGCCCAGCACAACAGACCTTTCCAATCAACCATCCAGGTTATCTTGGGCTGGAAATTTGTTTTACTCTGTCTTTTTGTGGGTTCTGCTGCTCTAGAATTTGTTTAGAGTCATTTTTACAGGCCTTTGGAAGGGTTTGGAGGAGAACTCAAGCAAGTCACTGCTTTTACTCCACCATCTTGGCTCCAGCTGCAGAATTAGAACTGTGGGCTTTTTCACTTTTAGTATCTAGTGAGAGATAGTGATGTAAAGAAAGGGGCCTGAGGGCACTCATCCTCCAAGATCAACAGGTGGCCCCATGAAAACAGGCCTCAGTCCTTTGACTAACTATTCTTTTGTTTTAGGATAAGATTAATCTGGAGGCACTGACCTCATGAGTTTCAAAAGGTCAGGAAAGGGAGACTTTTGGAGTCTGGGCCTCCAAAATTCCAAGAACTTGAGTTCATCCAAATTTTGCAACCATCCAGATGTTAATGTCTCAAGGAGCAAGGGGTGACAGTTGGGAGTGACCTTTGGGATCCACCCCAGTGGTAGTTAAGACAAGAGCTCACCCATCAATGATGCCACCTGTGGACTTTAACTTGGTGCTATCTATGGAGAGACTGTACCAAGTATGAACCCACTCTCTACAGAAATGAGACCAAGATAGTATTAGAGTGTTCCAAACAAATTGGGAGAAAAGTTTATACTTTCGTTATTGCTATATATTCAAAGTCAATATCCCTTTGTAAAAGCTGATGGATGTTAGATGTTAAAAGGAAACTGGTACACTAGTCACTGAAGCATAACAGTGAGGGGAATAAAATCAGTTGGAATTTGAACCTATGGCAGTAGAGAAGAAACACCTCAAGTGCCTTAAGAGTATCCCTAAAACCTTGATGGAGGAAGTGTGGTAAGCTTGGCTCTGGGACATGGAGCCAGAGCATACTTGATATGCAACCATATACAGAGGGAAGACCCTAGTAGTGGGAGGAACTGAGAAAGGCTTCTTAAAGAAGTGGGATTTAAACTGATTCTTGAAAGAAGCCAGAGAAGCCAGGAGCCAGAGGCAAAGAGGGAGAAAATTCTAGTCCTGTGGGACAGTAAATAAAAAGTACAGAGTCAAGAGATGTAGTATTGTGTGTAAGGAATTACATATAAGAAAGTTTATTTCTCTGAATTTTAGAATATATGAAGGAAAGTCAAGTGAAAGAAGATTGGGAAGATTAGAAGAGGCCAGGTTATGAAGGGCTTTATGAGCCAGTCATGCTTTTATATTTGATCTAGGAGGTAATAGGGAGTCACTGGAGTTCATTGAGTAGGAGGGTGGCAGGTCAGACTTGCACTTTAGAAAGATCACTTTGACAACTGAGTGGCAGATAGACTGGAGAAGGGAGAGAATTGAGGAAGGGAAATCAACCAAAGGGCTATTGCAATCGTTAAGGCATGAGATGAAGAAGAATTGCACCAGAGGGGTGGCTATATGAGTGGAGAGAAGAAGAAGTATACAAGAGATGTTTTGGAGTTAGAAATGATGAGACTTTGGCAACAGATTGGTTATGTGGGGGTCAAGGATAACATTAAGGTAGTGAGGCTGGGTGCCTAGTAGGATGGTGGTGCTTTCATCAGCAATAGGGAAGTTTGGAAGAGGAGACGGTTTGAGGAGAAAGATGCTGTTTTGTACATGTTGACTTTGAGGTGTCTACAGGGCAGCTAGTCCAAGATGTCCAGTAGATAATTGGTGACGTTAGACTGGAGGTCAGAAGAGAAGTTAGGTAGGGATAAGTAGATCTGAGAATCATCTGCATAGATATGATCATTGAACCCATGGGAGCTAATGACATGACCAAAGAAGATAGTATAAAGTAGGAGTTCTTAACTTGGGATCTGTGAACTTGTTTTTGAAAATATTTTGATAGCTCTAATTCAATGTAAGTGGCTTTTTTAAAAAAATTGACTTCCTTTTTAATCCTATGTATTTTATTTTATGCATTTAAAAACATTATTCTGAAAAGGGGTCCATAAGCTTCACCAGACTAACAAAGGGATCCATGATACAAAAAGGATGAGAGCCCCTAATATACAAAGAAGGGCCCAGGAGGTGACACCCACAGTTAGTGGGCTTGATCTGGAGGAAGAGCTAGCAAAGGAGACTGAGAAGGAGCAGTCAGAAAGGTGGTAGGAGAACCAGGAAAGAACAGTCACAAAACCTAGAAAGGAAAGAATCAAGAAGAAGAAGAGGGTTTTGACCGTGTCAAATGTTGCAGAGAGATGAAGGATGAGGACTGAGGAAAGGCCATTAGATTTGTGAAAGCAGAGGACATCAATAACTTTGGAAAGAGCATTTTGAGTTGAAGGATGAGACTGGAAGTTCCCGTAGAACTTTGTCCTCTTTTATCACACTTTACCTTACTTTACCTTACCTTATTGTTAGACCCATTTCTAATCATGATAGCAATGGCATTTATACAGTGCTTTATATGCTTAAAAAAAATGGATCATTACAACAACCCTATATGGTAGAAGGTATTACAGGTATTATCAGTCTCATTTTATAGATAAAGAAATTGAGGTTTAGAGTCCTGAAATCACTTGCCCATGGCCACACAACTAAGAAATGTTGGAGGGAGAATTTTAGCCTGGAATTCTCATAATTCCAAGGCCAGCATTCTTTCTATTCCTAAAGAGACAAACATAGGTTTTTGACCCTAACATAAAATCCTAGAATCTGAGTTAGAAGGGTTCTCACAGATCATCTAACATGATTTGTTCCTGAACGAGTATTCCTTCTACAATGCTCTTGATGAATTTTGATCCAACCTCTGCTTGGCAACCTCTAGTGGTTCCCTAGATTAGCACTTCTTAAACTGTGGGTTGCCCCCATGTGGGGTCTTGAAAAAATTGGGAACAGTAAAAGTTTTCCGAAGGAGTAAGGTCCAAAAATTGATTCAAAATCAAATGCATAATAAATCTGAGGTGTTTCTGGCAGCTCTTGCCTGTGTTACATACTTCACTGCAGCCTTGATTCCGAACACAAAGCACGTGCACTTTGCATTGCACATGCCCTCAGGCCATGCAATGCAAGGAATGCTGCCTAAATGCATAAAGGGGTCACAAACGGGAAAAAAAAAAATTTTTTTTCTTTTTAAAACATCTACCAATGTTACACTGCACCATCTGATGACTTGCTTTTTATCATCACTCCATACATTTTACAACAAAATAAAAATTGCGGAAATAAAAACATTGGCTCCTATGAAGTCGGAGCTGGTTTGAGCTGCATAGTGTGGAGGGAAAGGGCTCACACACTGTGATGAAACAAGATAGGAAGCAAGAGTCCTAAGTGTCTTCGATCATGTCCTGGCAATTTTTTTTTGGTGGGTTGGGGCACTGAACTCTCACCCTCTAGTTCTACTTGTTCCTGGATTCTCTTCTTTGCAGCATTCTTTTTGTCCCATTGCTGATGAAGATAACATAAAAGAATGTTTGTCTTTTCTGTTACGATAATCTGTTCTGATGGATATTCTCTTGTGGGAAGATAGACTGATGGTCATCTGTTTGAGGCTTTGCACACAGAACCAGCATGAAATCTACTAAAATTGCTTTTGTTGTAGAGTGGTAATTCTTTCAAAAAATCTGCCATCATCCTCTGCCTCTTTCTCAGCTGCTGCCACCACCGCTGCTGCAGAACAGTTTCTGAAATGGCAAAAGTTTAAGAAGCTCTGACCTAGGTAACCCATTCTACTTTTAGAATGCTCTGGTTGCTAGAAAGTTTTCCTTATGGTAAACCTAAATCTGCAACTATATTAAGCTTAAATTTGTGACTTTCATCAAGTTTTTCCCTTTGGGGCAAAACAGAGCACACCCAGTCCCTTTTCCACATGACATCTTTTTATATGTATCCTGGCAAAGTCTTCTCTTCACCCAGGATGAATATCCCCCAGTTCCTTCAACCAAACCTCAGAGTAAATGTGTGTTGACAATAAAGGGATGAATGAATCAATCAATCCATTAATCAATTAAGAATGAAAGACTATTGAAGGTACTTCTTTTTTTGAAAAAAAAAAAGATTTTTAATTTATGGATTAAAACAAACTTTTTTATAACATAGTATAATAAAAAGATGATTGCACGTGAAATTGCAAATTTATTATGTACAACTTGCTATTCCTTTTAAATGTAGAGAAAGTGATTCTTAAAGTGGCCTTTTCTTAAAAAAAGTCTGTGCCTCCTTCTATTCATAGTCTTTTGTAATGACTGAATAAATTGTGTTATGTGAATGTGGTGGAATACTATTGTGCTGTAATGAGAAAATGAGGAAATAGTTGATTTTAAAAAGACATGGAAAGACTTATATGAACAGATAAAGAGTGAAGAGAACAGAAACCGAATAATAACTTATACTAAACATCAGTAATATAAAAAATGAACCATTTGAAGACTTTTATAAAGTGATGAAAAAAATAAATGAGTAGAACCAGGAGAACAATTTGTATTATTATAACAACACTATAAAGATAAACAGCTTGGAAACTGTAAGAACTATAATCAGTTCAGTAACTGTCCATGATTCTCAATGGTCACAGATAATCCACTTCCTGAAAGAGGGTAGAGTTAGAATGCAGAATGAGACATATATATTATTGTATACAACCCATGAGGAAATTTGTTTTGCTTGACTGTGTATATTTGTTAAGAGGAATTTGTTTTTCTTTTTCTTTATTTTTCCCAGTGGAGTGGAGGAATGGGGTAGATGGAATGGGAGTGGATGAAAAAGAATAGATTTGTTAGTTTGAAAAAGAGAAAAAAATTCCCCTAGCAGCAATAATTGAGCTCATAGCTTGAAGATGAGCACAGTACAGCCAGGGGATTCTCAAGGAGTTGAGTCTAAACCGGGGCTCTCCTTGTACCATTAGAACAATCTCTACTTCCCTAGGCAGGCAATTTACCATCTGTAGTCACTCAACCTCCCTGGGACCTACCCCTGGTTAATGTACTCAGACCTTACTCTAGAAAGTGTAATGAAAATGCAAAACTTCTTGTGTTTAGGGATGAATGAGAAGACCAGGGCCAGGCAAGCACAAGAGATGGACCCAGGCTTGCTGACAGCCCCTTAGACTGAATAAACTGAGCTTGAACTTGCTTGGGGCTTGATTCTGTTTTCTTTTCTCTTTGGAAGGAATAAACCCTGTTGACTGAGGAATAGTTCTTCAGAGTTATAGTTCTTCCATATGCAACTTCTCCCTTAATTAATGAGGCCCATAAAGTAATCCAATGCACACAGTATGTGGGGAAAAGCTTTCCTGAAAGAGGTAGGGTTGGAGATAGGCCTTGGAAGACAGAGAGCATTTGAAGAGGCAATGGGTAAACCTTCTTAAAAGAGGAACATCATGAGAAAGGCAGATGAGAAAAGATTGTTTCATGTTCAGTGTATAGTGACTAGATGAATATGCTTGGGGGGAGAAATCAGTTTGGGAAACAGTGGAAAAAAGATTAGAGTGGCAATATCTTCCCAGGTTAGGGAAGACATTGAATGTTAGTATAACACAGGTTTAAAGTTTCTGAGAAGTCTGACTCTAGAGTCCCCTGCTATTTTTCCATGGTTCAATGTGGCTTTTGGGGGGTAATTAATTGTGCAAATCATCATCTGAGGCCATGTCCACTGCCATAATTTTTTTACTAGGCTATCCCTGAATCACCAATAATATAAAGATATAAAACCGATATAAATAACAAGAGAGAGAATCAAGTAGTTGACTAAGTTGGGGGTGGTGATGAGGAGTACTCTGAAAGGGTACTTGGGAACCTTGTCTTTCCTTTTTCTTGTTGTTTAGCTTGCTAGGGTCCTATCATTATCTCTAACTGTGTGTCTATTTCAGGGGTTCTTTATCCTTTGTATGTCAACCCCTTTTGCACTCATATGCAAGTGGGTGCAACTCCAATAAATGAAAATAGAAAACTTTAGGGGAAAATTTATGAGATTGTAAGGAAACTATCAATCATTCCCTTCTTTTCTCCCCATGTACTTACTGGGCAGCATGACAATCTGCTAGACTCCTGGGTTAGGCTGCAATCTATTCAAACCTCTTGGTTTGATATTGGAATAAGCAAGGTACCACTTGGACTTCTAGGTTAGGGAATGCCATTGAAGTACCATTCTGTGAACTCCTTCTTTCCATCTTCTCCATGTGCCCATGGCCTCTAACTTGCTTCTTTGTTTTCTTCAGTCATTCTAAAACCACCCAGAATTCCTAAGATGCTGACCTCAGTCATATCTCCATCTCTGTTTCAGCAACCCCACTTTCTATATCTATATCTATCTATCTATCTATCTATCTATCTATCTATCTATCTATCTATCTATCTATCTA
>NW_020948840.1:5520941-5533842 GCF_900497805.2 Vombatus ursinus | reverse complement strand
CTATCTATCTATCTATCTATCTATCTATCTATCTATCTATCTATCTACCTATCTATATACACATTCATCTCTTCTTTTTCTTTTTTCTTTCTTCAAGTCCACACTACCTGACATAATCCTTCACATAAGTATAGGCCCCATGGGCATTCAATGTCCTGCATGTCTCTCCAAGGAACAACAGCTTTTCATCACTGTGGGCTGTTAAAGAAGCTAGAATCAGGGGTAAGTGAAGCCAGGAGGGGAATGTTCAAGGCCATGAGAGGCAAAGGTGCTGCAGACAAATGGCTTTGGTTCTCTGCTAGGAGGAGTTTAGAGTGGAGTAGTCAGATGTCCTAGGGAAGGTCGATGGGGGACTGGTGAGCAAGGAGGTGGACTTTTCCCTTCTTACTCTAATACTCTGTGAATCTATGACTCTAAGTTGTAGATCTAGTCCCTTGGTTCTCATCCTCTAGATGGAGCTCTCAGGTTAGAAAAGGGACATTCTTCCTGTGGCCTTAGTCCCTTCCAGGGCTGATTGGACATCCATCCTTCCTGATTCCCCTAGTGCTTTTAGAATCAGTTAGATGGGAGTTGGGAATGAGGTGTGGTCTCAAAAGGTACTCAGGAACCTCATCCTACCTTTTTCTTGTTGGTTAACTCTCTAGGGTCCTGTCAATAGCTCTAACTATGTCTCTATTATAGGAGTTCTTTATCTTTTGTGTGTCATGGACCCCTTTGGCAGTCTGGTGAAGGTTATGGGTTTCTCAGAAAAGATGTCTTTAAGTGCATATAATAAAATATATAGGATTACAGGGGAAATCAATTATATTGAAATACAGTTACCAAAATTAAAAAAAAATGTTCATGTACCACAGGTCAAATTCTCCTGCTTCTAGACTGCATGTGGGGGATTTTTCTTCCACTCAGGCCACTGTATTTGCTGAATATTTAGAGTATTTTAGCTCTTTTTTTGATCTTTATTCAATTTTATCCATGAAAGTAAATGCCAGGTAAATAGCAGCTTAAGGCTCTTATCCCTTACAAGGGATTTCCTGGTATAGAGCCAATGGCAGGCCTGGGTTCTCCAAAGCAAGTTTTGGTATCACTTGAGCCTGAGGGAGACATGTACAAACATATGTATGCCTCCCCCTCCCCCTTGTAATTGGCAGACTCCCTACCAACCCTTTGTGAAGAGGTCATGGTGTCCCAAGCCAGTAAACTAAACTGGTTTACGAAAATTCCAGGACCTGCCAACCAGACAACATTTCTCTAAATATCACTGTTTCTCACTCTAATAAACACACAGTTTATAAACACAAAACAAGAATATAGGCTTTAAATTACTATTTAATTGAGAAATTGCACATCACCAGTTTGTTTTTCTTTACTCAGGAAACACTGTCTGATACTTACTCAAAGGCTCAGAGAGAAGACATTTTTTAGGTTAGAACTACTCTAATGGTCAGCCCCAGGACCTAGTCCCTGCTGGGCTTGGCTGAGTTTCACTTATCTCTCCAAATACAGACATTTGAAGACCTGAAGGAATCTTCAAAGCCTTATGTCCTTATACGCAGGGAGTTTGTTGTGTATTAGCCCTTGAGCTCTGTGTTGTAAGTGTGTTCTCTTTCTATCATAGCTCATGGAGGGGCCAGTTCATAGGATTTTAGGGTCATAGACATAGAGCTGGAAAGAGCCATAGGGGTTTCAAGTTAACTTAGAGATTGAGACTTTCCATTTTGTTGTTCAAAAAGCTTTATTGTTCTTATTGGCCCAGCAAAGATGAGGAAAACAAGTTGCATAGTGTTACATAGTCCATTCTGGCTGACCATCCATCCATCCATCCATCCATCCATCTATCAATCAACTGGGGCTCCCTATCTCAACCAGGTTAGACTTCTTCCAGGGTCATTGGTTTAGGAGATGATCCATCCTGTCAGTTTAAAATCTGGCCACAATTCTTTTCTAATAAATACAAGCATCATCTTTACACATAATACCACTACATAAGCCCTCTTCATAGCATACCCCCTTAAAGTTTTTGAATCTCAGTGCTGGAGTTTTTTTTGGGCATCTTTCTTTTAAGTCACTGATGTCCATATCAGCTTGATCCAAGAAAATGGGCAAGGAGTTTGCTTATTGCTGCTGCTGTCTAGGTAGAAAATGAGGCTTGACGAAGTTTGGGGACTTACTCAAGGTGTCACAGCTAATAAATGTAAAATCTGGGACTGTAGTTCAGCTTTTCTGATTTCCAGTCCAGCACTCTTCCCACTATGTCATCTACCCCCTCCCCCCCACCAAGAGATGATGAGTTCTTTGAGGGAATGGAGTTTATCTTTTACCTTCTTTTTGTCTTTTGAATCCTTAGGCCCTGGACTGCGCTTGGCAGACCCTTTATCCTGATTGAAACTAGAAGCAAAGACTAGCTCCATCTCACCCAAATGCTTGGAGAAAGAGATTTCACAGATTAGAACTATTTTAACGGTGCCAAGACTTGGTTGCTGCTGGCCTTGGCTACATTTCACTTATCTCTCTGAATGAAAAATAAATTGAATACCTTAAGGAGCTGGTTGTGATATGCTAGGCTTTAGGAAAGTCATCGTCCCTAAAGGTCATGTTGAAAGCACAGAAAATGTTTGAGCTGGAAGGTATCTGACAGATAGATCATCCAGTTCAACTTGCTGCCAGCCTAGGGCTCTTTCCTCTCTCCCACAGTTAAGTGTTTTAAAAAGAAGACATCCTCAGCATTCCATCTCCTATGTCTTTTGTTTTGCATGTCTGGAATTCGCTCCCTTTTTACTTCTACTTTTAGAAGTCTCAGCTTCCTCCAAAGCTCACCTTAGGCATCCTTCAAGATGCCCCTAGCTATTAGTGATTTCTCCTCTGTCATATTGTCTTGCATTTACTTATATGCTTTAAATGTTGTATCTTCTGATTATGAAAGGAATTTAGAGTCTTGGAGGCAGAGATGGTTTTTTGGTTTTTGTCTTTGCATCCCTTGTGTCTAGTCCAATGTTCCAAAAAGTGTTCATTGAATTGGAATCTAGTCCCTTCAGGGTAAGATCACTCTGTGGATTCCCCAGAACATCTATTCTAGGTTTGGGCTACTCTGGATCCACATCCACTCAAAATGATCCCTTATGGATTTCCATTGATGTTTACTTTTTCTCTGGTCAATCACAGGACAAAATTAGTTCAAAGCAAAGAACATTTAATGGTAAATCAGAACAAGGAGATTTTCAATAGCACATCTCATTTCCTTTCTCCCCATAAGCCTAGAGTACAGTCTCTGACAAATACAAAACATAAAAACTACCAGTGAAAAGAATGAGCAATAATTATCACATGTAAGGGGCCCATGTGTGGGGAAAATGGTGGGAGCAGCTCACACCTCTGCCACTGTAATGCCCTCTGCCTCCCACTGTCTTTTGGTTATGGTATTGTACTGTTCTTAATGGGTCTGCTCCTCATTAGGTGTGGCATCTCTGCTGGGTATGGCACCCTTCTGGGCTTTGCCAGTCTTATCATTTAGTGTCTGTTAGTCTCATGGTGACTGCTACATATGTAGTCTCCACTGGAGTGTTGCTCTGCTTGTCATGTGTCGTCCTCAGTTTCCCTACAAATTGAACTGAATTTATTGAATTGTTAGTAGGCTATAAACTTCTTGAGACATTTTTCATCTTTTTATCTGTAGCACTAGGCATAGGATCTTGTACAGAATAGGTACTAAATAAGTGGGCATTGAATTGCATCTGCAGAGAATAACGGCATACTAGTGATTTGAATTTTATATGATTGTTTAAACTTTGTACAGCACTCTTCAACAGCCCTGAGAGGTAGGTCATGTCAATATTATCACCCTCATTTTATAGTTGAGACTTAGAAAGGAGGAGTGACTTAAAATATAGTATTTAGAGCAGGAAAGGACCCTCAAGATCATCTAGTCTAATTCTCATTTTATAGAGTAGGAAACTGATGTACAGAAAGAGGAAGTGAGATACCATTGGTTGCAGAGAAAGTAAGTAGAAGAACATAGATCCAGAGCCACGTCTTCTGATTCCAAATCCAGAAGTTTTTTTCACTACATCATGGTGCCTTTCACTGCCCACATTGGGGCAAAGCATTCAGAGTGGCAGCAGGGATTTGAATTCTGTTCTCCTGTCTCTTTCTATTACGTATTAGAGAGAAGCTGAATGGAAGATACTTCAATGGTATAAAATTGGAGGAATGAAAAATATGATAAAATAGTTTAGACTGTTCCTTTCTAATGGTAGATCAAAGGCAATGTAATAAATTTGGGGAGGTTGTCATGAATTATCTGATAACAGGATGTTTCAAGGCAATGTGACTGCCCCCTCCCCCCCCAATGTTGTTGTTCAGTCATTTCAGTCATCATCTTCATGATCCTATTTGGGGTATTCTTGGCAAAGATACTGAAGTGGCTTGTCATTTTCTTCTCCCGCTCATTTTACAGATGAAGAAACTGATGCAAACAGGGTTAAATTGACTTACCCAGGACACAGCTAATAAGTATCAGAGGTCAGATTTGAATTCAGTCTTCCTGTCTCCTGGCCCAGGTGCTTTATCCATTGCTTCACCTAGCTGCCATTTTGGACTTAAGCAGTCATAAATGATCTGGTGACAGAATGTTGCAAGGTAGTGAGACTCCCCACCCCCAACTTACTTGACCCCTGTGCCCTTATGTAAATACTGATTGGGGCAGTTAGTTTCTCCATGTGTGTCCTGTGAAGAATCAGAAGGTATGGGGGCCTGTTATTTCTTATGTTGTGTTTTCCCTCATTAGAATGTAAGTTCCTTGAGGGTAGATGCTATCTTTCTGCTTGCATGTGTATGCCTTGTGCTTAGAACAGTGCAAGGTGCTGTTGACTTGATAATGATAAATTACTCTCAAATATTATATCAGTTGGAAAAGGTGGCCACTGAGTGCTCTTTCAGCTCTCAAATTCTGTGATTCTATGACATGGACCTTATTTCCTTCCTATGAAGTAACTTAACAGCCCCATCATCAACCTTCTAACCTAGTGTAGTTCCTTCTCCTGTTCAGACCCCTGGCTCAGGAGGGCCTTCCAGTCCTTACCAGACCACACCCATAGCATCATCATTAACATTTGCATCACCCTGTGGGATGTGTCCAGGAGCAGTACTCAAATGACCTATATACAGAGGTCCCAGTCCCATTCTGGATTCTCTTTCCTTACTTGTTTTTAATCAAATTCTACTCTCGCTCTTTTCCTCTAACTTTCCCATATCGCCTCGTCAGAAGTAATGAATAATATTTAGAGCTGCAAACCAGAAAGCATTTAGTGGTCATGAAGGCTTGATAAAATGTATACAAGGTTTTAAATATCCCATTTTAATGCATGGTAAACCTCAGTTAAAAATGAGACAAGTTAAAAGCCTTGTGCAAGTGATTGATGGTGCCCCATCAATATCAATGGTTGATCACATTTGGGGAAGTTGGAATGCAGTGTTCCTGCTCTGTGCTGCTCACATTGAAGTTTGTAGAGATGATATATCTTACACAAAGCCTTGGTCTCATGCTGGCATTACAGTGACATTAAGTAATGATAATGGGGCTGAGTCTTACTTTCAAGTAAAGCAAGTTTCTTAGTGAAACATGGGCCAACTTGGCTGATGTAAACCCTTCTAATTGTTCTTGGGGCTGTTTGGTTCCAAGAGAGTGTGTTGAGGGAGGGAGAGTTGTGCCCAGTGTTAGCCAAAGCGTATAGCAACCTTTCTGTAAAAAAGGACAAAGGGATACATTTGCTCTGTTTTCTCTCCTAGTCAAAGACTCTCAGAGCTACAAGGAACTTTTGGTCATCTTTAGGTGAAGCACATGGTGTAATGGAGCAGGCTTGACTTGAAGCAGAACCCATATTTTCATTCAACCTCTCTAAGTCTCACTTTCTTCATCTGTAAAGTGAATAAAAATTCTTGTGCTATTTACCTTGCAAGAATGGGGGTAAAAGATCCTTTCTTAACCTTAAGGTGCTCTTATGGTTTTTAATCTACTTCAACCTATACCTGACTAGGAATCTCCATTATACCATTCACAACAAATGATCTTTCAATCTCCACTTTATGACTTCACTTGACTCCACTTGACTAGTGAGGCGCTCACTATCTCATAAAGTGGCCCATTTCTACTCTTGGACAACTCTAATTGTTAGAATCCTTATCTTTTTATTGAGCCCAAATGACAGAATGGAGATCCTAAAGGATCATGACAGGCTAGAAGGATAGGTCAAATCTAACAAAATGACATTTCATATGGACAAATGTGAAATTTTATTTTAGGGTTAAAAAAACCTAACTATTCAAGTAGAGGATGGGACATTGTGGTTTGTGCAACAAAGGATTTGGTGAGGTTTAGCATGTTTCAATGTGAGTTAAAAAGATGACATGACACCCCAAAAAGTCATTTTTTCAAGTTGTTCTGTTTGAAACAAGGAATCCAAGAGTAGGTAGGTGATCATCCTGGTCCAGTCAGACCACTTTTGGAGTACTGGGTTCAGTTTTCAGTGCCACATTTTAGAAAGGATATTAGCAAGCTGAAACATATAGGATTTTAGAGCTGGAAAAGGACCTTAGAAATCATTTAATTGAACCCTTATTCCCTCAATACCAAGTGAGATAATGTTTTGTAAAAGCACTTAGCACAGTCTAGGTGCTTGAGAAATAATCATTTCCTTTCCTTCTCCCTATTCTTTTAAAGATGATGAAGAGGTCAAGTGACTTCTCCAGCTTTACACAGGTGGGAATCTTGGATTCAAAGTCAGGTCTTCTGGCTATTCATCCAGTCCTTCTTCCACTGATGATGAGAAGCCCAAAGATCATGTTGTATAAGGATATCATGGAATGAACTGAGTATGCTTAGCCTGAAGAAGAGAAGACATAGGGGTGATAGTGATCTCCCACACCTAAATGATCTCATTTTTACTTCTATATGTAATGCTTCTGTGTTATTCCTCCAACTTGCATTCAGGCTTGTTGATTGGGTGGCTGTTAACTTTGGGTGCCAGTGGTAACCCTGGCTACTCTTACTGCTGCAACTCACAAGCCCTCATCAGAGAGTTTCCCACTAGCAATCAGTTAGCAGGCTTAATTAGTTCTTAACCAAGGCATTTACTCAAATGGCATAATAAGAGTAATAGGTACACAAACATCTCTTCCCTCCCAAGCAACCTAGGATACATTTTACCATAAATACTCAGTGTCAGTGAGAGTAATTGGCCAAACTTAAAGAAATAAGCCACACATGTTTCCTTACATGAATGGCAAAACATAACTCACAACTCCTGATACCGAATGGTTTAGAAGTCCTTTTTCTCTTTGTACAGTACTCCTTAAGTTCAATATCTCTGCTGTGCGGACAACTCAGCTGGGGCTCCAGGTCTTTTCCTGTCTCAAATCCATATCTGGTATTCCTCTTTGAAATGAAGAGTCATGTTCCTTGAAGTTGCTTTCTGTTTCAGGTTATGATCTCTCTAGCTATAAAAAAAAAATAAAAGAGTCCCTGCCCTCAAGAACTTATATTCTATCTATTTTATGAAATCTGCCTTCCTAAGGCTTGAAACCTGCCTCCCATCTCCCAGGTTTAAACTCTGAAGATTTCTTTGATTCTTTCTTCTTCTTTATCCCCTGCTGCCCATCAATCTTTTAATAAAATAACTAGTTTTCCTGGTTAACCTTTTCTGTGGATAGCAGCTTTGAACAGCCCTAGCACTATTCACAGAATTATGGGGTTTAGAACTGAAAAGTGCCTTCTTGGGGCCTCGTGACCTGCCCTTCCTTTAAATGTTGGTCTTAGCGTAGCACAAGATGTTCCACAGCTGGCCTCTAGCCAGGAAACAGCTTCTTTGTTCTGAATGTGTGTCTGTGTCTGTATGTTGTATATGTGTGTATATTATATATGTACATATATAAATATACACACACCCATATATATTCTATCTATCTATCTATCTATCTATCCACCTATCTATCTCTTTTTATAATTTTTTAGTCTGGTGAAACAGAATGTCTTTTGTGTGGTCAGGTAGCCAACTCTGATGCTTAAAACTCAACATACTGGTTAAATTTTAAAACTTGATAGGTTGATTTTCAAAAGGTGATGGAGGGCAGAATGTTATTTTGTACCTTATTCTCTCCACTCCTTCCAGGGGTCCTGAACTGTCCTCACTGAACCTCTTGAGCTAAGGGAGAGAATTCCTTCCAAGGTTGCCCATTTTAGAGATGCCAGAACTAACTATTCCCTGAAGGTCTCTCCATTACTATGGGTCTGACCTTGAAGGCCTTGTGCTAGAACTCTCTCAGCTCCAACCTTACTCAGCCCATGGGACTTTCTCATGATTTGCAGGGGGCCAGGAGCCTTTGGTCTCCTTTGTAGTTGTTTTAATCTTTCCCTCTATAAGAGGCACAGAGTTAACTGCTCTGGCTAGCTCAGGCAAGAGCAAGTGACAGATAACAAATTCAGAGAGATAAGAGGCTGTTTTTTTCCAGTTTTGAGCAAATGAATATTAAGGTTCTCCCAAGTATTTTGATGCAGAGGTTGACAGAGCTTCCTGAAAGAGTGTACCATGACTTTGTCTGAAGAGGAGGTGTCTGAAACCAATATCTCCTTCACAATCTTCAGTGACATTTAAGGGAAATTACTATTCCCTTTGTCATCAGGCACTTCTAGATCTGTCAAACGGAAAATATTTTAATTTAAAAACCACAACCAGTTAGTAAGCTGGTGTCTTGTAAACTATTTCCTCATTAGCACTCCCTTTTTAGCCTTTTAATCAGTGAATCAATTAATAAGCATTCATGAAGATGCCTATTGTGTGCCAGGCACTGTGGTGGGGATGGAGGAAAAGGTGGAGAATTAAAAGACAAAAAACCTCTGTTCTCAAGTTTATATTTGTTTTCCTTTGTTCACCTTTGCAGTCTGGTTGTTCCTCCATTTTCCCAAGGCAATCATAATACCTTTGCTGAGGGCATGTATCCTTATTCTGGATTTTAGCTTCCTATGTTCTACAGATGGTGCACATTTTTCAAATCAAAGACATTGTGTGTGAAAATAGTTGTGTTTGTACCTGGATATGTACATGTGCTTTTTCTGAGTCTGCTCCCCACTGTGTCCCTCCCTTTACAGTAAAGAAAAGGTATTTTTAAAAAATGTTATTTTTTAAGATTTTATTTGACAAATCTCTGGACACAGCCAGATAATTTTGCATTTCTAGACTCACTGAACCACATGACAAAAGTTAATTAAACTGGCTGGGATAGGAATGTCTGCCAATAGATCAGGAAAACTGTCACATTCCTTAGAATAATCACAACCAACCAGACAACACCTTCCCCCCAACCATCTCCAAATCTTTGTTGTTACTATTGGTAATAAAATCACATAGAAGACTTAGAGGTGTCTACAAGCCTTAGGATTCATGAAAAATGCCATTCCCAATATCAGAGATTCTCATTGAAAACAGGAACTGAAGGCCCTGTTCTCCCACCCCCATTCCCTAAGTCTGTGACATTCCCAGGGCATAATTCTATTCCAATGCCCATAGTGAGTAGGCTGTATCCCTTAGAACTTATTCTAGCAGTGTTGTGAGCAGCTGCCCCCTGGAGATTCTCATTTGGTGCATTAGCCACCTCAGGCACGTCTGGAATGATCCCTATCCCAGAGGACCATGTTCTTCAGGTAAAGGTCAGATGACAGGAAATTAACGAGCTGCCACACAGCACCCTGCACAAACCAATTAGCTTTGTGTTTCTGCAGGAGCTGTAGCTATAACAGTGAGCCTAGGGGGTTGGGGGGGCTGTGTAGTTATGGTTACATTTCCTCTCCCCAACACAAAGGGGTCATTTGTTACAAAAGAGACTTAAAGATTCCAATTAGACAGAGAAATATCATGCTACAACCTCCCTCCTGCTGTAATACACACACACACACACACACACACACACACACACACACACCCTTGAGAGTACAAAATGAGGCTAGGGACATGATTCCCAAGGTGGAATATAGGCATTGGCATGATGAAGGTTGGAAAGTGTGGCTTAGAAGGTAGATGGCCATGATCTGGTGCAGAGCATAATACTGGCAAATTGTCTTCAGGCCTCTTCTCACTGATGTCATAATCCAAAGAGCTAAGGGTATTTCCAGTGTAATATACCTGAACCTTAGGAGGAAGTGACCAGGGAGGCACAGGAACTTTATACAGATACTACCTGTGGCACAATTCCTTTTGTTTTTTTGAGCCCTGGGAATCCCTAGTAGTGATGTCATGAATCACATAGAAAGGCAATAATGTTCGTGGCTGGAACTTAATGAACAATTCAGTTATGGGTACTACTTTTGAGGAGTGATATTGACTGACATTCTAGAACATACCTAGAGATGGGTGACCAGAATGATGAAAGGACTGAAAACCATGCCCCATAAGAATGAGAATGGTTATCTTTAGGCAGGAGAAGAGAAGGCTTGAGAGAGGAATAACTATCTTCAAGTATATGAAGGGCTGTCTTGTGGAATCATGGTTAGAAGGCAACTTGGAGATTGTCAACTCCAATCTAACTTCCTATATCCCTTCCAGTTTTTAGATTTTTTTTTAATAGGGAGAGCTCAAGATTCTAGGGACTGTTTACTAGCTAGAAGTTACTCCTGTTAGCCTCATCATCATTTCTATGATCTCCTTTTTCAGTCTGTGTATTGTTTTTCTCCAGCATTCTATTAAAGCAGGTAAAAAAGTGTGAGCAGGTGATTTATCCAGGAAAAGAGAAGGAGAATTAGAATACTAAATGCTGTAGCTCTATCTTTGTGACCCTGGATAAGTTATTTAACTTCTCTGATCCTTAATTTTCTCATTTGTAAAACTGAGATAATAACAGTACCTACCTCACAGGGTTATTGTGAGAATCAAATGAGATAATTAGAACATATATTAGGATGAATGAATAAAAAATCATTTTTAAAGAATTCATTATATTTTAGGCACTGTGCTAAGCCTTGTAGATACAAATACCAGCAAGGAAGACACTGCCTACCCTCAAGAAGCTTATATTATAATAAGGAAAGACAAGACATATAATGAGATTTGGAAAGATGCTCACAGCAACATATACCATAGGGTTATAGACCTAAATCTGGGAAGAACCTTAGAAATCATATAATCCAATTCCTTCACTTTCCATATGAGGAAACTGAGGTCTAGAGAAGTTTATTGATTTTTCAAGGTCAGTGGAAAAGCCAAGATTTCAACTCAGATCCCATGATTCCAAATTCAGTGCTCTTTCCATTTTACTATCAGATCTGGATAATATGGTATATGAATATCAGCTATCATCTAATTATCTCTCATTTCTCCATTTTATAGAGGAGAAAACTGAGGTCCTATCTAAAATTACTCAGCTAGTGAGTGACAGAGCAAGGAATACAACCAGGGACTCCTAGGAGGTTCCTAATATAATTACAGATGGATACATTGCTAATGTCTAGCTATTTGAAATGAGGCTTTAGTAATTCAGCACTCCTTTCTCCTCCTCAATTCCATCCAGTACAATAGGTCTCAGACAAAGGGTAGATCAAATAACTGTGTTGCAGAAGTGGCTTTCTGCTATTAAAAGAGTAGGAAACTCTTTCCCCCTTTATCATTTTGTTTTTATTGATTTATTTTCTCTTTTATCATCACATTTTCCCCAGTATCACTCATCTTCCCCCTCCAAGAGAGCCATTCTGTGTATCAAATAGTATTTTTTAAAGAAAAATAAGAAAAAATCAGCATATATGATTAATATATTGAAAAATCTGAAAATATGTGTTAAATACACCACTTGGGGACCTCCCACCTCTGCAAGGGGAAAGTAAGAGTGTCTCCTCATATATTTTCTTTTCAGCCATACTTGTTCTTTATAATTTGTAACATTCATCTTTCATTTTTTGTGTGGTTTTTCTTTCCATTTATGTTGTTGTAGTCGTTGCTTATATTGTTTTCTTATCTCTGCTTACATCACCCTGCATCAATTTTTATAGATCTTTCCATATTCTCTGTATTTGTCACATTTCTTATAGCTTAATAATATTCCTTTACATTCATGTATCACAATTAAAAAAAAACATTCTTCAACTGATGGGCATCTGTTTTCCCCTTGTCCCCAAATCACACACACACAAAAATGCTGCCATAAATATTTTGGTATATATGGGAACTTCTTATCACTGGTCTTGGGGTATAAGCCTAGCATTGGAATCTCTAGATCAGAGTATGATTATTTTAGTCACTTTATTTTTTTAAATGATAGTAGATGGTTTTAATGACTGCTAAACCATCATAATTGTTTGAGATCTAGTAGTGCTATTCTTTTTTCCTCCTTGACTCTTTTCCTAATCCCCCTAGATATTCTAGATCATTTACATTTCCAAATGAATTTTGTTATTATTTTACCACGTTCTGACTATATCCCTTTGATAATTTGATTGGTAGCATTAAAACTGTAAATTAAGTCTGGTAGTATTTTCATTTTTGGTATATTTGCACAGCTGAACTATGAATATTAAATATTCCTCCAGTTATTTAAGTTTTTAAAATTTCTTCCAGAGGCATTTTTAAAATGGAATCTATACAAGTAGTATGTTTTGGTAAATGGATCCCAAGATACCTTATGCATTTTCTAGTTCTTAGAATTGGATTTCCATTTCTGTTATTATCTCTTGGATTTTGTTACCATCACATAGAAATGCTGTCATTTTTGAGGGTTTATTTTGTAGCTGCAACTTTGTAGAAGCTATTGTCTTAATTAGTGTCTTTGATCATTTCCTAGGATTTTCTAAGTAAACCATTGTATCAGTAAACAGGGATAGTTTCTCTCTCTCTCTCTCTCTCTCTCTCTCTCTCTCTCTCTCTCTCTCTCT
>NW_020948840.1:5518739-5520931 GCF_900497805.2 Vombatus ursinus | reverse complement strand
TCTCTCTCTCTCTATTTCTCTCTCTCTCTCCCTCACCAATCTTTACTCTTTTAATTTCTTTCTTTTTTCTTTTTGCTAGCATTTCTAGAATTATGTCAAATAATAGTTGGAAGAGAAGACATCTTTGTTTTACTCGTATGTATCGGGAAAAGTTCTAGTGTAACTCATTGCATATTATATTTGCTTTTAGTTTTAGATAGGTCCTTTTGATGATAATAGAAAGGTCCTTCTGTGCCCATACTTTGTAAGTTTTTTTTTTGTATATGTAAGTATTCTACTTCGTCAAAGCCTTTTTAAAAGTACCATATCCATTGATATAATTATGTGGGAATATTTTTGTTTTTAAAATGATTATGTTGATAGTTTTAAAGTTTAAAATTCTTGAATCAATATTCATTAATGATATTGGTCTATAGTTCTCCTCTCTATTTTATCCTTCCATATTTAGGTATTAGAACTATATTTGTCTCATAAAAAGATTCTAGTGGGGTGCTTTCTTTCAATTTTTGAGAAAAAAATTGCATAATACTGATATTAGTTGTTTTTGAAAAGTTTCACAGAATTCTTTTCTGAATCTATCAGGACCAGGAGTTTCCCCTTTCCTCCTCACCCCCTCTTTGTTAGCTTCTTCATAGTTAGTTCTCTTTCCTCTTCCAATATTGGGTTATTTAAGACCTCTATTTGGTTTTCTGTTAATTTTGGTGTTTTATATTTTTGAAGGTCTTCTTCTATTTTATTTTCTCATTATTTTTTAAAAGGCTTTAATCATGTATTATAGGTTCTGATTAAGCTTTTTATTTCTTCTGGTCTTGCCATGATTTCACTTTGTTCACTTGCTATTTTATTGCTTTGGTTTCAGACAGAAAGTTCTTGATTCCAAAGTAGCTAGGGCTTTAAAAGGGCTACCATTCCCATTGACCATCAGATCTCGCCCAGAGCTTGGATTGGGGAGCAAGTATTTTTGCCTCCAATTTTAGCTAGAACTGAAGAGCAGATTGCAGAGATGACAGCAAACAGGAAGGTAGTTTTGTAATACTTGTGAGAAACTAGAGAAAACTCATGCAGAGTCTTCAATTCTTGCTCTTCCTCTGCCAAGGCCAGCATATGGAATAAGTATTATCTCCATTGGACATCCAGTAAGGAAGACATGTTCCAAAATTCTTTTCCTCTCTTCCAGGGCTGTGAGCCAGGTAGCTTATTTTTTCCACTTTTTTCTCCTGTTCACACAAACTATAGCTTCCCATCTTGTTTCTTCTCTTTCTTGCATCGTTTTTGACTTTATCTAAGTAGACTGAGCCCCTTTACTTAGGGACCATGAAGACTTGATGACATCTTTCCCTTCTTTTCCTCATTCTCTCTTCTGTTCTCTTATCTTCTCCATCTCTGACTCTTTGTTTCTTTCTCCTGATCTCCTTTCCTCTTTCTTGCTCTCTACCTCCCATCACTTCATTCTTCAGGCCAGTATTCAGAGCTTCTGGACCATGAGACCTCTTCTACCATAAACCTAACAAAGCCTAGAATGAGTCATGAGCTATATAATTTAGTTCCATCTTCTCTTTAGGGATGTATGGGTACCTTTATTTTGGGGTTACTATTAAACTATATATGATTCACCATATATTATATATGTTATTTTCTATAGTTGTGAACAATTGGTTGTATTAAACTAAATTTTTTTCTGCAAGTTCATGTACTTTACAGTTCTGTGACCTATTAAGTACCCCCACCTTTGGAGAAAAGTTGCATGCATTTCAGTGAGAATTGGTCCATAAAAATGCTTTACTGGCCAATTGTAAAATAGTCTTATCCTGGGAATAATAATAATAATAATAATAATAGTTAATATTTACACAGCATTTTAAAATTTACAAAGTATTTTACATTCATTATGCTATTTGATTCTCACAGCTAACCTGTGAGGTATGTACTATTTATTATTGTCTTCATTTTATAGATAAGGAAATTGAGCCTGAGAGATTATGTGACTTGCCTAGAGTCACATAGCTAATAAGGGTCTGAGGTAGAATGAACTCAGGTCCTCCTACCTGTCAAATGTTATACTTTCTATGCTACCTATTGTGGTTCTAAATCTTCTAAGCCTCTCTCTTCCCAGCAACATGTATGATGACTGATCCAAATTCACTATTATGTCCCCAATACCACACTAGTTATTGCAAGGAGAGTTATTCTAT
>NW_020948840.1:5460363-5518639 GCF_900497805.2 Vombatus ursinus | reverse complement strand
GAGAGAGAGAGAGAGAGAGAGAGAGAGAGAGAGAGAGAGAGAGAGGAAGGAAGGAGTGGAGAGGGGAGAGGGGAGGAGAAGAGAAGAAAAAGAGAAAGAGAAAATCTTAAAATGAAAACTCTTTAAAATAAAGTAGAGAACCATTTGTCTTGGTTAGTTTTTGTATTCAACTACTTACATGCAAAAGAGTGGCTCAGATGGGCCCTCCATGTCCTTTCTAGCTCTACAGTTCTATTCCATTTTTTTTGCCTTTTTTTTTTTTGACGAGGCAATCAGGGTTATGTGACTTGCCCAGGGCCACACAACTAGTAAGTGTCAAGTGTCTGAGGCTGGACTTGAACTCAGGTCCTCCTGATTCCAAGGTTGGAGCTCTATCCACTGTTCTACCTAGCTGCCCCTTACAGTTCTATTCTGAATCAAATCCCCTGTCAGCAGTCTAACTACCTGATCGCTGAAGAAGTTTATACTAATTCTTCTAGGACCATAGAATTACTCCAAGTAAATCCCCTCTAGGGAGGGGGGAGTTGGGGATGGGAGTAATGCTGACAGAGAAACATTGGTTAATCTCAATAGATTAAGTTCTGAAATTAGACTCTGCTAACAGTTTTCTGAAATACGTGCACCTTTGACAGCCACAGGAGTGGCAGCAGTTTTCAGCAGTTGGAACTGTTGGACAGCAGCCCCACTGGGAAACATGCAGACATATAAAGCCATGAATCTAGAAGACAGTAACATGGTATTCCTTGGAAGGTTAATGTTGGATAACCCCAGAGAAGAAAAAGATGCATCCTTACAATTCAACTGAAATGGGCTTAGAAGCATAGACTATATACCAACTATTCTATATAGTTCACATTTGATTGTAACTTATTGTTTTTATGCCCTGGATCCATGATTTGTGGCATTCAACATGCCTAGCACAGTACCTTGCATATAGTGGGTACTTAATTAATGCTTGTTGAATTGAATTAAATTGAATCTTAAGCTTAATGAGATCTATAAGTCCTCAGACACAGAGAAATATTGGATATGAATACACATTAACAAGGAAAATATAGGAAATGCTAGGCTCATACCTTAGGAAATTTTATCTAAAGAGCTGGTCTGAAATTCTAAATCATAGCTGTAACAAGTATGCAGCCACCTAGGCTTTCTCCAAAGGCACTTAAGCATTGATGAGAGCGTATTTCCTCCCTGGGGTTGCTGTACTTTCTCTCCATGGTGATCACCATTCCTACATCTCAGGGTCCCATCGCTATGGTACTCCCATCCTGGGGATTGACTTCCTTCTCAACCCAAAGGTCAGGCGCTTGCCTCTGTAAGGGGAAGGTTGTTTTCTTTTCCTTTTTCTGGCTAGGCAATGGAGTTAAGTGATTTGCCCAGGGTCACACAACTAGTAAGTGTTATGTGTCTGAGACCTTGAACTCAGGTCCTCCTGAATCCAGGGCAGGTGCTCTGTCCACTGCACCACCTAGCTGCCCCTTGGGAAGGTTGTTTTCTATACTAGAATGATGATGCCCACAGTTGGACTGTCCTCTCCATTGCTCCACCCTTTCACATTCTAAGCACTTGATTAAATGAATTTGTCACAGGCAGAAAAATCCTTAGTTATAGCTCTGTTGTAAATGAGGAATCAGGGATTCCCAAAAAGTACAGCACAAAAGCAGGCTTTATCACTACAACTATGTCTCATTTATCTCTGAAAAAGGAGAGTGGGGCAGAATGGGCATGGAGAATATATATAAGAAGTGCACTCATATTCAAATAAGCACAGCAAACTACAAATAGCCAGACCCATACCTTCATACACATACACACTCTAAATCAAAGAGAAAAACAGTGAAATAGATGCTGTCACATGTGCATATAAATACATACACCCAAATGCTCAGATGAGGAGCCTTGCCATTTCCAATGTATATTTCTTCTCAGATATATTCTGGTTATCATGGACCCTGGCTGGTTGAAAGGTATAGAACACACCCTGATTCCCTAAAGATAATCTGTAGAGATGCAGACTCCAAAAATACAATGACTAATCTTGGTTTCAGAGATATCATTAAGAAACATGTTTACCTCTTCATAGAGAGGTGGTAGACTATGAATGCATACTGCTGCATATGTTGTCAGATAAAATGCTATGGAGATTTGTATTGTTCAACTGATTTACTTTGTTACAAGAGAGGGTTCTACTAGAGTTAAGATGTTATTGGGAAGAGAAAGAAGTATTAATGCACCCCTCCCCCCACCAAAAAACCCCCCACAATGAAACATTTAAAAAAATCAATTAATGTTACTTGTGATTAACTGAGATTTATCTGTATGCTTTTATTTATGAGGTAATTGCTGGAGTTCAGTGAGTTCTGATAGTCAGTCCTACCATTAGTTCTATTAGCTGTGAAGTTCCCAAATTTGGAGTGTGCTCCAAATTAGTTCTTTAGTACGATGTTCAAGGTAAGTTGTTTTTATCCTTTTGTCTCACTTTATTAATAAAATGGACATAATAATATGGAGTTATTAATATAATATTATATTAAAATAGGACTGTTAAGTATGTTTCAAATAGAAAAATCACTTCCAAGTTGATTGATAATAACAATTAAAGGAAACAGTGATAGCTGAGATTTTAAAAATGCTTTCTTCAAAGACTCATTCAAAAATGGACAATTTGATTTCTACATCGATTGAGGTTAATTGATTTATGTTATGCCAAAGAAAATAAAACATGTATCTGAAACTTCCTTATTCCCAATGTACAACTCAGGAGCTCGGACAGGCTCATGTCTGACTCAGGGCCAAAGCAAATGATGCTTCATCCAGAAAAAAAAGAAAGAAGAAAGTGGCAATTCCAGTCTCAGAACCTCAAAAAAGAAGTGGCCAGAGTTATTACTGATCTGCAGTGAGAAGGATTAAAGGCACAACCAGCCCATGGCAGTCTGCCCAGCTCAGGCAGAGATCAAAGGGGCCTTGGAAAGTGAGAGGGTGCTCATGGCTATTAAGATGACAAAAAAGCTGAAATATAGAAACAAGCTTATAAAAGAAAAGAGGGAGAGTGAAATTGAGATAGGGTGGGGGAATAAGGAGAGAAGAGAATAGGAGGGAGAAATAAGAAGCAAGAGAGGCCGAGCTTAAAGAGGGGGAAGGAGAAGGAGAAGACCGAGGCCTGATCCAAGAATGAGGTTTCCTAGTTTTTTAGGGGATGTGGAGATATACTCTTAGAGGATGGCCCTAGGGTGCCTTTCAGGGGAACAGTGTGATGTAGAATACTAGACTTGGAATAGGTAAGACATTGGTTTAGATACCCCTTCAGATACCAGCTGCATGACCCTGGGAAAACCACTTAATTTTTATCATCCTTAGTTTTATCATCTACTTAATGGGGATAAGCAGTAGCTATAGCATGTATATCACTGAGGGGTTGGGAGGATCAAATAAGATTATGACATAAGACAAACCTTTAAGTACCTTATCCATGTCATTATTATTATTATTATTATTGTTATTATTATTATTATTATTATTATTTACTGGGGATCTTTCTACTGCTGCACACAAAAGTGTATGTGTTTCTAAGTAGCAGTGCCATGCCTGGGGTCTGAGAGCTGCCAATACTTTTATGCTTGACTGGAGGCTTTTAGTGAGGGGGTGGGAAGGGAATATAGCCTATAGTTCCTTATCTCAGCTTATCTGAGGATTTCCCCATTATGGAGATTCCTGGCATTCAGTCACAGTTAGGACCTTACACATAAGGTCCTCCCTCAGGGCCCTGAAGTTATCTACTTACCATTTAGAGCAATCATTAGCCACATTGTGTCCACTGTTGGCCAGTCTAAACTGCTTCCAATTCCCATTGGTAGTCATTAGTCACTGGCACAGGGGTAGGATAAGAAATAACAAGCCTGGGGCGAAGAGCGACAGGGAAAACCACAACTTATATTCATATTGGAGGAGGAGTGGCATTATTACAAAAAAAAGAACAAAACAAAGAAAACAAAACTACATGGTGAGTGGTAGTGTGTGTGGACTACGTTTGTTCTCTTGCTGGCTGTGGGTTGGAAGGTAGTAGACCGTGGAGAAATGCTTCTTAGTTGGAGGAATGAAAGTTTCTTCTCTATAATGGGGGTAAAACTGTGATGCAATTTGAGGGTCTAGATATAACATTATGTGTGACTATGTAGATAGAAGAATTAAATGATGATTATTGCTAAGGTTCATTTATTCATTCAAAACACATTAAGTGCCTACTATGTGTGGTTTGTGGAATAGCCAGGAGGCCAGTGTCATTGGATCAAAGAGTACATGTCAAGGAATAATGCATATGCGAGACAAAAGATCTCCAGAAGTCCCCAGTGACTGAGTGCTGTTTCTCCTTTTTCCTACTATTGGCCTATCACGGCATATTCACAGATGTGTCCATTAGGTACTCCTCATGTTGGGAATAGTGGTTGGAAGGAGATTCTACACCCTCGTTTTCAGACATAGTGGCCTTTGTGACAGCTTTCCCATACTCCTTTTTCTCCAAGGGGCTTTTCCTGTTTGGATGTCACAGATGCACTTAGTTCTATCTATCCTAATCCTGCTCTTACCGGATTTGTTTTATAATGTCTGGTTAGAGCTGGGTAGCCACCAAATTCTCTAGCTCTAATTTTCCTACATTATAGTTTCTAGTTCAAGGTGTCTGCTTTCTCATCGAATGGAATTGGTTTTAACTGCAGACCCATAATAACTCTGACCATGGATGACAGAAAGATTAAACTGGCCAAACAAAAAGATACCCCTTTATTTTTCTCTGGTTTAATTTCTAGGCATGTTGTTGGTGTTTGTGGTTCTTAAGAGCTGACTGGACTGCATGTGTGTGTGTCTCTAAATGGCAGACCATGTCTTTAATGCTATCAGTTCTTTCTTCCATAGGGTACAATTTCTTTCTGCTGTGACAGTTTCATTAATTGATATGTGCATCATTTGTTTTAATGTAAGTTTTTCGATATCTTTATATTTTTAAAGACAATTAACAGTCAAATCCTGTTATACCTCCTGCACCTTTAAGAACCTCCTCTTGTAATGAAGTTGTACCATCAAGCAAAACTGACCAATACAGCCACTACATCTGTCTAGGCTTGACATAAACAACATCTGTAGTTATCCTCCCTCTTAACCTACATGGGGGAGGGGTCTATCCTCTAACATTAATATTGGTAATTACATTTAATCTGAATTCAGCTGCGTTTGGGTGTCTTTCTCATTTATATTTTAATAGTCATTGTGTGCATTGTTTTTCTTGTTCCTGTTTCTTTGTTTCTTATAAGCTCATACACATTTTCTTATTTCATTAACACAATATTATTGCATTGCATTCATATATTACAGTTGGCTCCATCCTTCTCTGACTGATAGACATCCACTTGGTTTCTTCTTTTTGGCTAGCATAAAAGTACTATAAGTATTTTGATATTTATGGTACCTTTTTTTTTTTTTTTGCTTGACTTCATTGGCATATATGCCCAATAGTGTAATTCAATAATTTTTCTCAAATAATTTCAAATTGTTTTCCAGAATGGTTGGAACAATATGCAGCTCCAGTAACAGTGTATTAAAATATACATAACATTTTATAGAGTAAAAGGTGGAGACATTGGCTTGATAATGAAGAACTGCTACTTCTATATTAGGGACATCTGTATCTATCACAAGTGCTTTAAATGAGTTTGGATACTTATTGTGAGAGATAAAGTGAACCACTGTTTTAGTTCCCAAAAGGCAGATGGAAATCTGGGAAGGATTTGGGAAGAGCTATTGTTAACCAAAAAGTTAATACAAGTCCATGAGACACTGTGTTGCATCTAGATTTATTACAAGAGAAATGAACATGTATGTGGAACCCTAACCAAGTGCAAAGAGTTCACAATCCAACAGAAGCTTGCATATTTATGAGATTACGACAAAGGAAGGAGGAGGAAACAGAAATCTCCTCCTAGATGGGAGTGGCAGGGGAAGAGAAATCATGAATGATTAAGATGGCAGAAGCAGCATTATTTTTCCTTGGGAACTGCTAGACTATGAAGATAGGATGGTCTGCTTATCTACAAAGGTCTCAGCTGCACAAGCAGTTTCCCAATCTAGTGCAGACTGACTGGCACTTGTCTTGATTCCCAAGGACACACAGGGAGTTCAGCTTGGGGTGCAAACCACAAATTATGTCAGCTCGGGGACTGTGCTTCATCCTTGACACATTCAGGGCCTCTTGTATACTCTGGGTCCAGTGTTTCTAGAAAATATGGCAGATCAAAGAATAAGTTCAAGGGATCCCTTAACACTATTAAATATGGGATAAAGTATGGGTAATAACCAGTGACCCCTAAGGTCTCTGCCACTGGCCAATTGCTCCAGATTCTTGGATTTTATGGATGTTCACCATTGTAGGACTACCTCCACCTTTGATAGATTCAACTCCCCTGCCCGAATTGGCCTTTCTCCAGTTTCATGAAGACATGACTTCAGGATAAGATCTGGAGAATCATTTTAAACAAGGTAATTTGTTGGTCAAGAATAAATAAAAATATTGTTGATGTATTCTTTCCCCCTTTCTCTCCTGTCATGCCCAGCAGATCATGGGAAGCTGAGTTCATTAACTACTGGGGCTTTACATTGCCCAAATGTCATTGAACTAGACTAGAATTTTAGATAATAGATTTAGAGCTGGGAGGGATTTTACAGGTCATCTATAGTCAAACCCCTTGAATTTCTAGATGAAGAAACTCAGTCCTAGAGAGGTGAAGTGATTTATCCAAGGTCACAGAGATAAAAATAAGAGAGCTGAAATTTGAATTTAGGTCCTTGGACTCCAGAGTTAATACTCTTCCTACTGTCATACTGACTATTCTGAAACTAATTTTCTACTTCTTCTCTCAGATCTGAGTCAGCCTATATCTGGAGTAGGGTGTTTGGTTCTGAGAGCTGCATTTTAGGAAGGAAAGCAATAAATAAGCATCCAGAAAGGAGGCAAACAAATTGGTGTAAGGTAGCAAACTTATGCCATATGAGGATTAGTTGAATGAAATAGCTTGGAAAAGAGAAGACTTAGGCAGGATATAATAACAGTTTATGATTTTGTAAGCAGTCACATGGAAGAGGAAATAAATGTGCTCTGCCTGCTTCAGGGGCAGAAATTGGAGCAATGGGAAGGAATTTCAACAATTTAAGTTTTTATCTAGGAAAAACTTTCTAATAATTAGTGCTATCCCAAAGTGGCACATACTGCCACAGGAGGTGGTTGGTTCCTCCTCGTAGGACTTCTTCAGATAAAGGTTGGGTTATCATTTTATAGGTATGTTGTGGATGGATTCTGTTCAGGTAGAGGTTGGATTAATTGGTCTCTGAGGTATTTTCCAATCCTGAGATTCTTTGTGGACATGGGTGAATTAGGAGGCTTCCCACACATCCAGGTTAATGAAAATATCTGCTTACTGTAGCTGGACCAGCCAGTCAGTCAGGGATCAGGGATTAGGAATCCAATTCAACACTGTTGGTAATTTAGCTCTCATGCAATCATGATGTAGTTTTAGCTCTTTATTTTTCTTCATAAATAACTCAGAACCTTGGGGGAGAGGGAGAAAGAGAGTCAAAACACACAAGTTTTTTTTTTTTTCCCAAAGACCTCATGGGTCACTTACTTCTCAGCTCTATCAGTGAATAGATGTGGCTTCAGTGAACAGGGGCACTGAAAACCTAATTAATCATCCATGTTAATGGTCCACGTAAAGGCGATGACAACCAGAAGCACAGGAGAACAGGACATATCAATGCCATAATAAGTATATCACTCAAACCCAAGATAATCAAGGGCACGGTAGAGCTGGTGATGTCTAAGCCCAAGGGGTCAATGTACTCCTCACCTGAACCCTCACTGTTTAGTTTTGTGAATTCTATAGGCTCCTACTACAGGGGCTTACTGTCCATTGTATATATCACTAATAGAGTTGCCAATGGCTAAAGAAGTACATGTTCTTCCTTGTTTGACTCTATGTCTAAAAAGTATGCTGGAGTTCACAAGGTTTACCAGTGCTTTGAGCTAAAGTACTTAGGCCTGGAGAATTTTAAGTCTACAGGCATGAAAGTCTAATGGCTAGAAGGCCTGGGTTGACTGAGGGCTCTGAGAACAGGACACCATAGAACTCTACACCATAGAACTTTCGTGTTCTCTCCTTGTCCCCAAGCCCTCTGCTTGACAGTGGATTGAATAATGTTCCAAAGGTCTTCAGAGAAGACGGGTCCCTTGGTCTAGGTGTGAGTCCTGCATAGCAATAGTCAGCTTAGGCCTCTGGATAGGCTCCTCCACATTTGGGTGGTTGGTGGTTCTCAGTTGGGGAGTGAATTAGTTGTGACTCCAGCTATGATAGTATTTAGTCTGGTGGGGTCAAGAGCATTCTGATCTGGGTGAATTGCTTGATGAGACTAGGAACTGCAGGGTTTCTGCCACATGTATGTTAGATTATTCATGTTGGACCAAATCTACAAAGCTTTGTATACATTGATCCTTCAACACTATTTGATTCAATTGGATGTCTTCAGTAAGAACTTGAAATGTCCTGACAATCTCCAGTATGGAGCTCCTTCCCTGCTGAAGTCAGGAGATCTCTTGACAGATTCTGCATGAAATAGAAAGCAAGCATCTTTGAGCTCTTGTATGATGGACTCAAAAACAGGGCATTCTACATTGGCAGCAGTTGGAAGAGCAGGAAGGCAACTTTGGAAAACTAGGACTGCAACTCCCAAGGATGTATGTCTATAAATAGCTTTGATTGAGTTGTGAACCCAGGGGGATTGAACTTCAAAGAGAAAATATATCTGGAGGTGCTACTGATCTGACAGACTCTCCTTCCTCCTGCCATGAAGTTGTTTAGCTAGGTCTGCATACAGGCATTCTCTTTTTACTAGGTGGTCATTCATTCCAAAGAGTAATTTTCTCATTTGTTATAGGATCCACTTTTTGTTGGAGTGCATTATTCTTGCCCTTTGGTTCTTATATACACCATTCAAGAAAAGCTATTGTATCTAACACTTCCCATAATTGGGGCAGGAGGGCTTCCTTGGAAGATAGATGACAAATTCTGCCCCTGAGAGTGTCTGGAGATAGACATTTCTTTATGTGCTGCGAAGTGGAGGAGAGTCACTTTTGGTGTTAAGAAGCAAGAGAAGGTCAAGACTGGAAGGTCGTTGCTCAGAGAGGCACTGGGTATGGTGCTGAGGTCACACAAGTAGGAAGGTCAGGATTCATTGCCAAGGAGATTATAGAAGGCTTCTTTGGTTGGAGTGCATATAGATAGGCAGGCAGATGGATCTGTTAATGGCAATGATTCTCTCCAATGCACAATTTAGGAACATTTAAAAACAACTGAAGGGTTCAGGGTCTTTAAAGGAAGATTGATAGTAATGCAAATGTTTCACATTTGTCTTTGTATCCTCAGTGCTTAGCATAGTGCCTATCACTAGTAGGCATTTAATAAATGCTTATTGATTGATTGATGTCAAGTTATATATGACCTGAGATAAGCAGAATAAGTCAAAGTATGAATAATTAGAAAACACTTAGGGCAAAGAATCTTTGAAAACACCATTGCTGATTTTAAAATGCTCTTGGTCATCCCTTCTAGCCCTTTACAAAATTACATATTTGGGATTTATATACCATGAGAAATCTGATTTTGGGGCCTGTATGACTGATGTTATGGTTGACCTTGTGGATGGCAAAAGATTAAATGGCTTCCAAAGGGAAGGGTGGGAAGAGTGGCTGACAGCTCCTTTCACTTCATTCCCTATGTAAATCAATCAGTCCTGTCCAACCCCTCCTTCTTAGTCTCCTTGGCTAGATCTTTGTCTAGATGGAGCTCCCTAAGGGTAGATATTCCTTCTGACACTGTTCTTGGCCCTTTTCTTTTCTTTTCTCTTTCCATACTATTTCACTTCGTAATCTCATCAACTCTAATGATTTCAGTTTAATTCTTGCTGATGATTCTTCTTCTATTTTGGGGGGATATACTTGTCCAGATCTAATCTCTTGCCTAATTTTCAGATTCATATTTCCAATTTCCTATTAGACATCTCAGATTGAATGTCCTATAGACATCTTAAAATCAACATATCTCAGACTAAATTCATTATTTCCCCCCTTTCTGAAGCTTTTCTGGGGCTCCTCTCACAAGACACTACATCTCCAGACTTCAGGCATGCTCACTGGTTATCCCCATGCCTGGACTACTTCCTTCAAGGCCCAGCAAAAACTCTTATTCCATGAAAAGCCAATCTCCCGTGATGCTAGTGCCTTCCTTCTAATCATCTCCAATTTATCCTAGATAGAGCTTCTTTGTACAGAGTTGTTTCCTGTTATTGCTTCCTTTAGACTGTGAGCTTCTTGAGGGCAGGAACTATTTATTTTTCTTTCTTTGCATCCCAAGCTTTTAGCATATGACCTGAAAAATAATAGGCCCTTAATAGATGCTTATTGATTGACTGGCTGAACAAGGATTTGATTAAATTTAGGTTAAATATAAGGAAAAGCTTACTAGCAAAACTGTCTAGAAGTGTATTGGGCTGCCTTGAGAAGTAATGGGTACTGTCTCATGGTATAGCTTCAAAAAAAGACTGAATGACTACTTTTTGGGAATGTTGTGTTACAGATTATTTTCAGGGTATGGTTGAACTAGATGGGGGCAGAGGTCCTTTCTGTTTCCTAAGTTCTATTCAAGTGTCCTCTTGAAGGGCAGAGCAGTGGTTGGTATGTGAAAGGGAATCTGTGTCAACATAGAAAGCAGTAATGTCACCTGAGGCTGGCCAATCCCATAGATTATACTTTAGGAACATTTCTGCGGGCACACAGTTTGAGGTCTTTCAAGCTAAATGAAGCTTTAAAGGGTCTGTGTACCTTTTCATAGTATGTTTGCATGTTGTTCCAAAGATTAATAGTCACATGAAGGCTGTCAAGATCTCTTGGGTTTCTGGACTAAGCCTATGAATGGAGGTTCCACATGTTTCTAAGTGGCTTGTACAAGTCATAGAGTCTTGGGATATGAGCCCTGGAAGGTGCTATAATACCAGGAGCCCCAGAATTTTGGGGATTCCCCAAACTTTTGGATAGGCCAAGAGTCAGTAGGGCTCCCCTGCAGTAGCAACAGAGAGCTACTCATGGCTAGCTGTGGGATTAGGGGATAAGATTAAGGTAGTAGCCAAGCATTGGTAATGTGGTATAATGGAAAAAAAGTAGATTTCAAGTCAAAAGACATGGGTTTAAATCCTGGCTTTGTTACCCATGTGACATTAGACAAGTCATACCTAGCTGAGCTCTATTTTTTTTCCTTTTTGGTGAGGCAATTGGGGTTAAGTGACTTGCCCAAGGTCACACAGTTAGTGAGTGTCAAGTATTGAGGTCAGATTTGAACACAGGTACTCCTGACTCCAAGGCCAGAGCTCTATCCACTGCTCCACCTAGCTGCCCTACTGTATTTATTTTTCTGTAAAATGACAGGGTTAAACTGGATGATCTCTGAAGTCCCTGCCAGCCCTAAATTCTAAGACCCCATGAACTAGGGTAAAAGTATAGTCAGTCTGAGGCTATTAGAACTGACATTTGCATGGAGGCTTTTTAGTAGCTTCCAACGGGTGTCATGATGCTTCCTCCTCTGATACTCAAGCAAGTGCCTCCTGTGCCTGACTCATAGCTGAGAGAGGAGACCTGAGAAATCTTGGAGTCCAGCAGCATCCTAGCTTCCCTGGGGAGACTGAATGAACCATGTGATTTAATCTAGTCTCCACACTCACTTTTTAATTAACTCATTTGAATTTAAAATCAAAATGGCTTTCTCTGTAATGCAATAGGGTTTGGCTTGGCTCCCTAATTAATTTTCCACGTAAACATCACGTCACTGGCACTTGCTCTGCTCAAAGTGGATGGAAGAGAAAGTCCTTAGGGAGTTTTGAGGCACTTAATGGGCAGAAAGGGAAGGGTAGAAAATGAAGGTCATATATTCACAAGACTTTAAATTTTAACAAGGATTAGTGTGCCTGGCAGAATTCATTTTTAAAAGAATTTTCTTTTTTTTTAACTTTTATTTTTGCTTGAAATTCTATACTCCTACTGCCCCTGAATGGATCCCAAGAGGAATCCTTGAGAGATGGAGCTGATGGCAAAACAAATGGTTTAGTTGATTGAGAACAAGTAATTCATTTTAACCCATATTCAGTTATCAAATTTTCAGACATCTTCACACATGGTTCTTTTCAACCAATATTCTTTCCACTTCCTGGCATTCACGTAAAAGTAATTTCTCTCCTGAACAAACCACATATATCTACCCAAGACCACTCCCCAATTACAGGAACAGAAGAAGGGATGGGATACATTCTTTCCTCTTCACTGCCAATTCTAGATCATTATGAGGCTACCATACATCTTCTTTCCAGTTTTTAGTTGCAGGGAGAGGGAAGAAAAGGGAATTAGTGATGGTGATGTTAAAAAAAAAACAAACCAGAGTGCTATGGAAACATTTTATAAGGGCAGAAGAAAGCAGAAGGAATTTTTCCAGGAAGCACAGATAAGAAAGCAAGACAATTTTGAAATTATAATAGTAATAGCTAGCATTTATTTACAAAGTGCTTTACAAATGCTATCTCATTTGATCTTCATAACAACTCTGGGGAGTAGGTGCTATTATTATGACCATTTCACAAGTTCAGTGGCAGATTGAGGCAGACAAAGGTTAAGTGACTTGCCTGGGTCACCAGCTAGTAAGTGTCTGGAATAGAATTTAACTCAGGTCCTCTTGACACCAAGACCAGCACTCTATCCACTGTTGTACTTAGCTGTCTCCTTTGAAAGTCACATGTAGAATGTGTTACATAGGTGTTTTTTTAAAAATAAAAACAAGTAGTAGGAAATGAAGATTCATAAATTTATACTTTGGGGGACATTTAAGTTCAGAATAAATTCTGCCCCAACTCCCCTTTGGATCTCTTACTTGACTTCATAGCTTAGCCTTCCTATCTATATGTCATCTCTCGATATTACTGATCAATCAGCACACACATTGTGCAAACTATGTGTCAGGCACTGTGCTAGGCACAGAGAAACAGAGACAAAAATGGAAGTCTCTCTTACATCTGTGCCCTGCCTCCCTGTTTCCATTGCTGCTTTTTTGGGGCATGTCCTCATTACCAACCACTTGGACCATTGCAATAGTTACCTACTGGATTTCTTGGCTACCATTAATTTATATCATCTGGAGCACAATTGTTAGATTATTCTTTCTTATTCACAGATGTAGTCATGTCATTCTTCAGTTAAAAAAAACCTTCAATGGCTCCCTATTGCCTATTAAATAAAATTCATGCTCTTTTCCTGCCCCTAAAATCCGTTAATAATTTGGTACTACTCTACATTTCTTGCCTTATTTTGTCTTACTCTTTGTCACACACTTTATGCTCTAGCAAAACCATACTCCTGTTTGTACCTAAACAATTCCTGACCTTTGATGTCTCCCTATCTTTGATCATGTTGTTTTCTCTGCTCAAAATGGCCTTTTCCATCCCTAATAGATTCTCTCTCTTCCTTTAAAGACAAACTCAAATATTTCCTCATACATGAAGTCTTTTAAAAATCTTTATTGCTGATTACTCACCTCAAACTTGGCAGTAGTACTTTTCTTTTTTCCTTCTGCAATGTGTTTATCATGTGTTAACTGTGTATTGTAGTTATCTTTGCTTAAATTCCCTTCCTAGATTGTGAGCTCCATAGGTTCAGGGACTTTGTCTTAGTTAAATGTTCTGTATCTACTAATGTCAACCTAGAGCTCTGCACACAGTAGGTATTTAATAAATGGCCATTGGATGGATAAATCAAAAGGGCAATTGTTATGGCCAGAGGTGAGCATGAAGAATCACGTAGACTCAAGATAAGGAGAGTTTTAAAAGGACCCCAGTCTTGGTATGCATGTTCTCTGGAATGAGATGTATTTCCATTTATTACAAAGGGATTAGGCTCTCAGTCAGTCTCTCAGTCTTCTGGTAGACTCATGGAACCATAGAATGTCAGAGCTGGAAGGGATCTTAGAGAACACCTAGGCAGATGAGAACATCATTTCACAGATGGAGCTGAGACTGAGAGGGGAAATGACTTACTGTTGGAGCATAGGTGAATTCTTACCCTCCAGACTGTATTTATTGGTGCATAAATATTTGCTACTCTACAATGGAATGTGTTATAAAAGTTGCACAAAGACTTGTTCCTTGCATAATTAAATCCATGGGAAAACATACTCATTTCTGTAGCATTGTTTCATTCCCCATGGTTGTCATGTGGAGATTTAATGGGGGAATTTGGGGGAGGGAATGAAACTAGAGGTTAGTTTCTAGTTGTCAGTTGTCAGTGTCAAACTAGTCAGCTGATTTAAAAAAAATTTTTGGTCTCTTTTGTTTTTATACCTCCTTCATTTCCAAAGGTTATCTCTACCTCTGCCCTTCCAAAAAAGCAATCCCTTGTACAAAAAATAATGAAAGAAGAAAAAAAAGCCACGGAGCAAAAATAACCAACATATCAACTAAATCTTAGAGTATATATGTTTTTCTACACCCATAGCCTGCCTGCCACCTCTTCAAAGAAGAGAAGGAGGTGTGCTTTCTTATATCCTCTTTGAGCTCAGTCTTGAGAATTAAAGTTACAAGGTTAATTTTTTTTCTTTTCATTTTTTCTACTTATATTGTTGTAGTCATCATGTATATTGTTTTCCTGGTTCTGCTTACTTCACTTTGAATCAGTTCACAGAAGTCTTCCAATACTTCTCTGTATACTTCATATGGACTATTTCTCATGGCAAAATCAATTTCATTATATCCATTCACTATAATTTATTTATCTATTCTTCAATTGATGGACCAGCTGACATACTGAAAGCTCATTCCCTGCAAGGCACTGCATGAGGTATTATGGGAATTGTGTATTCAGTGACTCGGAGGTGAGAAAGATTGAGGTCTGTATAAAAGGCAATAAGTAGTCTTCTTAGAGAAGCATAGGATCATGGTTTTAGAGAGCCCCTTACAGGTGAAAAAAAAAGAGGGAACCAAATAATAAACATTTGTTAATCCCCTTCTGTATGTTAGGTACTATGCCAGGCACTGGGGATACAAAAACAAAAAATATATAGTCCCTGCCACCAAGGAACTTACATTCTATGTTGGAAAACATACAGTATATGCAAAATATACACAATATAGTGGAAAGAACATTTGTTCTGAACTTGGAGGACCCAGATTAAAATCCTGCCTATAGCATTTACTACCTGCATGACATTGGGCAAGCCACTTATTCTTTATGGGCCTCAGGGGCTGGACTATATGGCTTCTGAGATATCTTCCAACTCTAGATCTATGATCCAGTGGTCCTGTAAACAAAGGACATATAAAGCAATTTGGTGGGAGCAGGTAGTAGTAATTGGGGGCATGGGTGAGGACCAGCAAGAAGGCTGTTTTGGCTGAATCAGTTTGGCCATTTGGGAGTTATGAATGGCAGCTGGCTAAAACTGGGTTGTAAAAGGCCTTAAATGCCAAAGGGAGAAGTGGGTAAATGACTTGCCCTAAGTCATGCAGATGAAAGAGCCAGAGTTCTTAAGAGCAAACAGACAGGCTGACTTGGTGCCCCAGAGAGCTGTTTCTTATGTAAAGGTGAGGTTTTCTACTCTCACTCCAATTATTAGGATGACAGAAGGCACAAATAGTTCCATTGTACCAATTAATCAAAAAATATGAAATAGGCACAAATATGTTCTTAATTAATTTGTGAAAAATTTGTGAGGTAAGTATTTTGATTATTGGATAAAGATAGATGGTTAGATGAAGGAAATATTTTGCAATTAGCTGATCAGAAATAGTCTTGGGCCCGTGTATGAAACAGCAAACCAGCTCAGAACCACTAAATCCAATGGCAGGTCAGCTGTGGATTCAATGAAGGCGCTGACCCTTGAAACCCCAGCAGAAAGCTACACCTAAGGGGAACTTCCTGAGGCCTCTTTGAAGGGGAAAAAGGACTTCTACCTTTGTATTTTAAGTTTGAGCCCACCCTCCCAGGGACCTTATCTACAGGGGGAGGGGTGGGGAGGAATTCAGCATTGATTTGGGGCAATGTTTTGTGTGGAACAGTTTTACTATACCACTTGAATAAATGCCCTTTCTAAAAATCTAATTACATTTGGGTGATGCTCAGTGGCAAGTACGATAATCAGGGTTCCTGAATGAAAATACTAGTTGTGGATTTCCAGCCCCTTAGTGTTACCCAATAGAACTGATAGATAGTAGCCACCCACTCTCTGAGCAAGCAGTCTTCTAGTGTGAGTGGTAGGTGGGGAGTAGCCCAGAGGGAGCACCACATATCATAGAATCATAGAATCATAGATTTAGAGCTGGAAGAGACTTCAGAGCCCAATCCTTTCATTTTTGCAGACAAGGAAACTGAGGCTTAGAGATATTAAATGACTTCCTTATGGTCACATAGGTAGCAGATGGTAGAACTGGGCTTTAAGCCTATGTGCTCTGACTAAATCCAGCATCCTTCTCATCACACCACACTGATGCTTCATTCCAGGGTCTGCAGAATGGTGGAATTTATAGCTAGCTATTAAATGATTCCATGTATGCAGGTTAGAAGGCTTCAGGAACCTAGGCAGGCCACCACTATGAGTTGTACAAAGGGCCATAGTTCATGTATATGAGGAGGAGAATTATGAATCTCTTTCCTTTCTCCTCCAATGAGGAAGCCATAGATGTGGTCTTGATGAAGAGAGAAGTACTAGGTTCCTCATGGGCAAAACAACTAGAAAATGATAATATTGTGCCAAGAAGAATAGTTCTTTCTGGACTTTTGGGTACAACCAACAGGAAAAAGTTGAATTTGTAAAGTTCCCCTAAATATCTCTGATTGGGTCTCTCAGCTTCACTGCAATGAGTGGGAAGCTGGGCAAGGAAGAAGCCAGCTAGCTCTTTCTTTAATCTCATCAAAATCACTGTTGACTCGAGGCGCATCAAGATTGGAGACTTGGAAGTGTTACATTTTCCTTCCTACTTCCCTATTCCCAGCAGTCTACCTAGCTCCTATGTACCTACCAGAAGACTTCGAGCTCCCTTGCTTTAGCCAGGTCATGCACAGGAAGGTCTTGTGGACACTAGGGGCTCTAAGTAATGTAGTTTCACTCCAAGCCAATAATTCAGGCTCTCTAATGGTTAACAGAGATGGTGACTGAGTCCTCCTGTTGGGTGGAAAATACATTAAGGGTCAGATAAAAACACATGATTCTACAATCACTATCATAGGAGCCTGTTCTTTATATCTGTAGCTGTTCGTTGGCTGGGAAAATACTGTTGTGTGATATGGCAGCTATTCCGCTGGGTTCTTGGATCCAGAGCTAAAAGAGACCTTAGAGGTCATCTAGTCCAATTCCCTTATTTGAAAGATAGGGAAGCCAAGATTCAGAGAGAATGTGACTTGCCAAAGGTCACAAGGGTATGGAGTGGCAGAGTTGAGATTTGAACCCCAGGACTTCTGATATTTAATCCATTGCTCTTTCCACTGGCTGCTTCTTACCAAGGAGAGAAGAAGAGAAATGGGTGATCTGATCATTACATTCTCTTGCTGAGGGAAGATAGCTGGAGAGATCACCTAGTGTTTTCGGGCCCTGTTCTTGCTCTTCTTTCCTTGTGGGTTCTTGGTTCGCAGTACATCTGCCTTTCGGTTACCACCTAGCTATAGAGGCCACCCATGGTAGAATGGCCAAAGACTCTGCATTAGATTGAAGTATCTGCTGGGGAATGATTGCAGTGACATAACTGGACTAAAACTGACATCTGATGTCTGCATTCTCACTTCAGTGCTTTTGTTTTACTGAACCTCCTTTTTTTCATGGGGATACTTGCTTTTGGATGTGATTTAAATATTAAAATAAAATCCAAAATTTCAGGGCATAATTATTTATTAAAAGTCAAAGATGCTTTAAGAACTACATTTGCAGGGCCAAAGTACAAAGGAAACAAGTCCTCTGGTACACACGGGCATCTCTCTTGTTTATCTGCGTATGGATCCAGCTATATGTTCCATCTGTCTTTCTAATATATCAAAAGATATAACTCCTTTCCTATCAATCAGCTAGCATATATTAAGCACCTACTATGTGATATAGGCACTGTGCTAGGTGGCAGGAATACAAACACAAAGACTGAAATGATACCTATTCTTAAGGAGATTACCTGAGAACTCCAAATCCTGTGTTTTGCCAGACACCCAAGGTCTTTGGACCTCCATTTCCTTCTCTGTAAAAAGAAAAAAAAAGGATTGATTAATGGATCTTAAAAAAAAAGCACTAGACTGGATCACATCCAGGGTCCCTTCCAGCTTTAAATCTATGATTATGGCTAAGGAGCAGTAAGGATGACCCCTGCTTTTCTTCCTTTGTCCCCTATCTGTCCCCTCTACTTTCACAGTTTACTTTTAGAGTCTGCCTGCTGTACTAGCAGATGTCCTGGGAGATCGACTCCCACTATCCCCACTAAATTGATAGATAAGCCATTCAAAGGTTGTACCTGGCACCTCTGCAATGTTTAGGAGCCTAATTAAACAAACCTTTTTTTTTTTTTGAGGGCTTGTCACTATTTTCCTCCTCTTATTTAAGCCAAAGACTTCCTATCAGTTCCTCTCTTTTGATTCCTGCAACTGGGCATGAATGCTAGGACTAGAGAGCTTCATTTATCTCTCCCAACCTTTGGACCTGATGACTTCAAATATCTGAAGTTCAAAGCCACAAAAGCCATCTTTCTTGTTGCCCTACATTTCATGGGCAATTTGAAAATTGAGCAGCTAGACCTTGAGTCCCTTCCCACCACTGGTCCCTGTTACATTTCCCTTCCACCAGTAATGCAGTGGTTGTGCTCAATGGAACAATACTCCTAGCACCCCCTTCTTTCCCCCAACCTCTAAAGCACGGTGGTTAAGTGCCAACATTCCAGTATTTAGACTCAGGGGATACCTGTATTTGATATCTTGCCTCTGCTGCTCATTACTTGTTTAACCTAAGTGTCTTTTCTTTGAGTCTCAGGTTCTTCACCTACAAAATAAAGTCTGAATTAGTGATTTTAAAATCTCTTCTACTTTGGATAGTCATCATTCTGTCATCTTAGTTTGTGTCTATAGAAAAAACCTTAGGTCTACAATTGAAATATGTTGATTCTTGTTTTAGCCACCATCAGCTATAGGACACATGAGGAATCCTTATATTTCATACTCAGGTCCTCATATGCCTCCTCCTTCCACTCTCTTTTCCTTCCTCTGTGGAGGGAATTATTCTCATTGTTATTTGATGATGGGACTTTAGCTCCAAAGGGAAACATGGTAGGGGGTAGCTGTCTACTGAAGGGATCCTCTGACCTGTCTCCTGTGTCCTCTCATATTCCCACAAAAAGGAGAGTGCTTTCCTATTTCTGCTGAAGAATATTGTCTGATTCTATTCATGTCCATCAAGAATCAAAGGCTTTTAGATTATTAGAGATGAAAATAGATCACCTGGTCTAACCTCCTCATTTGACAGTGAAAGAAACTGGGGTCCCAGAGAGGGGATGATCATAAAGCTAATAAATGTCAAAGTGAGCTCTATTCTACTGACTCTTGGCTTAGTGCCTTTATAATACATTACATGACCTTTCACATAAGGCAGCTCTGGGTTAGCGGGAAAAATCTGGAAGCATAGGATTCTTTTTTTTTCTGGTTAGGCAATGAGGTTAAGTGACTTGCCCATGGTCACACAGCTAGTAAGTGTTATGTGTCTGAGGCTGGATTTGAACTCAGGTTCTCCTGACTCCAAGGCCAGAACTCTATCCACTGCACCATCTCCCTGTCTCTAAAATATTTATAGCAGCACTTTTGTTTTGTTTCTTGAGCATAGAATTCTCATCAGGAGATAACACTCTACTAATCCCAGAACACTGTTATTTATAATGTGATTCTACTATTGGTTTGGCTTTCCTTTCCTGATTTTTGCCTAATCATGTTCCAGAGCCCTTCCTCTTTTTTGTCCTTATCTTCCACCTCTCTCATCCTCCTCTTCTTCCTTCTGATTTTTCCTCCTCTTTCTATTTCTCTTCTTTCTTCACTTCATTTTCCTCTTTCTTCTCTTCCTATACTTTCACCTCCTTTTCTTCCTCCTAATTCTTCCTTCTTCCTCTTCTTCTTCATTCTCTTTTTTTCTTCTCCTCTTTCCACTCCTTCCACTTTCCTTTTTCCTCAGTTATATTCTCCCCCTTTCCTTCTCTTTCTTCTTCTTCTCTTATTTTTACTTTCCTCATTTGCCTTTTCCTTCCTTCTCTTTGTCTCCTCCTTATTGCTCCATTTTCTCTTTCTTTCCTATCTTGCCTTTCCTTCTTTTCATTTTCTTTCCTTTTCTTAGTCTTCTCATTCTTGAGCCTTTCTTTTCTTCTTTCCCTCTTCCTATTTTTCTTTTTCTTCTTCTTCTCCTTCCTTATTCTCCCATTGTCCTTTCTTATTTTTCTTTCTATCTTTCCCCTTTCCTCTCTTCCTTTTCCTTTCTTCTCTTTTTTTCTTTCTCCCCTTTACATCCTTTCTTTTTTCTCTATTTCCTCTTTCTCTTTTTATTTCTCTTCTTCCAAACCTTGTTCTTCTTCCTCATGCTTCTCAGACTCCCAGAGAAGAGGTGATTGGGACCCAGTAGCTCAGCAGCATTTTGGCTTTTCTGGGTAACCACCTCTGCAGCCAGGTCTGACTCTGTCCCAGTAGCAACCAGCAAAGCCTATTTATTATCTGAAGGAGATATCATGAATGCTCACCTACTAAGAGTAAGGAGGAAAAGAAGAAAGAGTAAAACTTATTGATCTGAGAGCAGAAAGACCCATAAACTTCTAGAAAAGAGGAAAGCAATGGATTACAAAGGTCCATTTGGCTCCACAGCCCCCATTGGGATGTGGACAATAAGTCATGTGGGGAACTCGTAATGGGACCATTTCTACAACAGAATTATAAACCTTACTCTGAATGAAAAAATTATGGGAACTAGAGCTATAGGCAATTCAGCTTATAAATGGAAGTGTGGTTTCCAGCTTTAGGAACACTGTCTAGGCTGTTATTGATGGAAGCTTTTTCTGTAGGTAAACTGTTCCCTTTAAGCTGCATGATCATAGCAGCCTTCTGTCTGTTGCCTTCCCAGCCAGCTCCACAAGCCAGCCCCTGCCCAAAAAATCATGCAGAGATGTGGATTCTGGGACTTCTTCTTTGGGAAAACCAAGAATTCTCATTAGCATGGATCATAGCTCCTATGCTGCACATCCCCTGTGGATCCTGGAGACTCCCACACAACATTCGTCTCTTAGAGTTATGTTTGAGTATGGCTCATGGGATGCTGCAACCTTAATTTCTCTTTTGACAGTGGTCAAATGAAGGAGATTCTTAATGACAACATAGACAGTGGTGGGGGTGGGGACACACAGGGAATACTGTTGCCCTTTCCAATGAACACAAGTTCTGTATCTCTCATTGCAGAGTGGAAGAAAAGAGGAAAGGAGAGATAATGGCAGGCGCTGGGGGTGGGCATTGGGTAGAACCAGATGTTAATGCTTCATATCTTTATTTACATAATACTTTATCCAACACAGAACTTTCCTTCCCTGAAAGAATTGTTTTGATCATCCCAAAGACCCCTGGCTGGTAGAAGGGGGAAAGGGAGTGCCAATCCAAGGCTAGGAATCAAGCACTCACTTCCAAAGTGGGTAAAAAGTGGATTATGTGTGACTGAGCCAGAGCTGGGTGGGGGAAAGGGGCATGGCTTTGGGGGTGATGAAATTCAGAAATCTAGGCCTTGCAGACTAAACGTCTCCAGTTACCTCAAGCAGTCCTCACATGGCATGACCTTGAGTCCTTTCATACTTCTGACAGCTCTTCTTTGGATGTTCTTCAACTACTCGTATCTTTTAGAAAAGGTAGCACCAGAACTGAACACTGTATTCTACATGTATCTCAATCACACCTGCTCTTGGACTACATGCAGTGCCATACTTCTTTTCAGCTATATAGAGATTATTCAAAATGCTTCTTATGTAGAGAAAGCCCCAAAACAGGGCTTGTTCTCTTTTAAAGATGAGAAGGATCAGGACTACTGAGGCAGCTATAGGTGCTTCCAAAGCAACACTGGGCTAATTGTGACACAGTAACCCAGACTTCCCTCTATGTATGTCTTAGCTTACTCTTCCTAAGAATATTGGACTAATGTGGCAAGAAATAATTAAATGGGGCTTGTAACCTATACAGCTTAAATCATTATTAAAATTCACATTTAAGCAAATTCACTACAAGGTGAAAAATGAAACCATTGATTTCCCTGAAAAAGCAATTGACTTGGAAGGGGTCTTACAGAGACCATCTTGTCCAAATCCCTTGTTTTACAGATAAGAAGAGAGGCCCCCAAAGGGAATGTGCATGGGTCCAGGTTACATAGGCTAGGGACTAAAATTCAGGGTTCCTTCACATCTAACCTTGGTCTCTTGTTCTACTGCCTCAGAATCGTGGAATCATAGTATTATAGACTTAGAGCTGAAAGGGATGTCAGAAGCCATCTGTCAGTCAGTCAGCCAATAAGCATTTATTAAGTACCAGGCTCTGTGCTAAGCACTGGGCACTGTGCTTAGCATACCTATCTACTCTAATCACCTCATTTTACATGTGAGTAAACTGAGGCTTAGGCTGCTTAAGTGACTTATCCAAGGATCACACAGAGTGTAAGTTTCATAGGTAAATCTCAACTCAAGTCCACTGACTCTAGGACCCATGCTATTTTTATCATACTACAATATTTCCTATAAATCCTATCATAAGAATAAGGGTATGAATAGGCAGGTCTCAAAGGGAGAAACTAAAGCTATCTATAGTCGTATGAAAAAATATTCTAAATCACTATTGATTAGAGAAATGCAAATCAAAATGACTCTGAGGTACCATATCACATCTATCAGATTGGCTAACATGACAAAACAGGACAATGATAAATGTTGGAGAAGATGTGGGAAAATTGGACCACTAATACATTGTTAGTGGAGTTGTGAACTGATTCAATCATTCTGGAGAGCAATTTGGAACTATGCCCAAAGGGCTATAAAATTGTGCATACTCTTTGATCCAGCAATAGCACTTCTAGGGCTGTATCCCAAAGAGATCATACAAATCGGAAAAGGACCTACACGTACAAAAATATTTATAGTAGCTCTTTTTGTGGTGGAAAAGAATTAGAAATTGAGGGGATACCCATCATTTGGGGAATGGCTGAACAAGTTGTTGTATATGAATGGAATAAAATACTATTGTGCTATAATAAATGATGAGCAGGCGGACTTCAAAAAAACTTGGAAAGACTTACATGAACTGATGCAGAGTGAAATGAGCAGAACCAAGAGAACATTGTACACAGTAACAGCTACATTATGGGATGGCTGACTTTCATAGACTTGGCTTTTCACAGCAACTCAAGAATCTAAGACAACTCCAAAAAATTTCCTGATGGAAATTGCTATCTATACCCAGAGAAAGAAATATGGAGTCTGAATGCAGATGGAAACATACTATTTGTTTTCCTTTTCCCTTGTTGTTTTGTTTTATTGATTCATTCTCATGGTTCCTCCCATTAGTTCTAATTGTTCTTTACATCATGACTAATGGGAAAATATGCTTAACGCAAATGTATATGTAGAGCCTCTATCAGATTGTGTGCTGTCTTGGGGGGGAGAAGTGGGAGGGGGAGAAAATTTAAAACTCAAAATCGTATGGAAGTGAATGTTGAAAACTAAAAATAAATAAATTAAATTAAAAAAGAATAGAGGATAGATTTGTGAGTTCATTGCTATAGAGAATTCTGAGATGAAAGTAAATTCCCTCTTCCAATGCAGATCAATTTTTTCTCTGCAACTTATAGTCTGAGAGAGTTGTTAAAGCAAATCAAATTACTGGCCCAGAGTCACACATCTAGTCAGAGGCTAGACAGGAACTCAGGTCTTCTTGGCTCACAGGCTATCTATCTACTATGCTGTGATGATTCTCAAACCCAGTCATATACAGTTCTAATTTAAAACCAAGCCCCAGTGAAAGAAAAGGCCAACATAGAGACACCATGTAGTCATGGAATAGATAAAGAGATTACCAGAGTATTTTCAAATTTCACCAGATTTCCAGATTTCACCAACACTGGAGGGAAGAACATGAAAGTTTCATGTTCAGGAGAGGCAAAGAACAGGGAATTTGCCACCTCTTGTTTCCTGGTTTTGTGGAGGAGGTGGGATGGTAAGTGTCCTCAGGGTGAGGTGAGAGGAGGCCTTTAAGGCATCTGGCAACATGAGAGCTTCTGGGAATAGAATAGGAAAAACGTCTTAAGGCAGAAGATCATAAGTCCAGGGCTAGAATGGACTTAGAGGCCATTTACTTCAACTTCAAATCATTTCACAGATATATAGAAAACTGAAGTCCAGGATGTCAGAGTAACTTTCCTGAGGACAAAAAAGTGATAAACATCAGATCAGAATGGGAATTTCAACCTACCTTCTCTGACTCCAGAACCAGTAAACTTTCCACTTTACCATAAAGATAGAATTCCATTAATGCATTTGTTAAGAGAAGAACCTTAAGGTCAGAGCAGGAAGGAAAGTCTGAACTCTGGTTCACTCATTATACCCTTGTTTTTCTGTCATAATGATAGGGCAGTAAGTGTCATTCAGAGATCTGTTTAACAATAATTATTAGGGCTCTTTAGAGGAAAAACAAATTTCAGGGTGATTCTGATTCTGCTAGGGCATCAATTTCTCCCTTTAATAATGTAGCCAACATGATGTAGAGGAAAGATCACTGAACTTGGAGTCTGGGGAGATCTGCATTCAAATCCTGCCTCCAGCACATTAGCTGAGTGATTATAGGCAAATTACTCACCATCTCTGAACCTCTGTTTCCTTATCTGTGAAATGAGGTTGATACTGAGTTGTTGTGAGGATCAAATAAGATGTATGTAAGGAATATTGTGAATTTAAAAAAAAATCTACCCATAAACTTCAGTTGTTATGATTAGGCAGTTGGAGAGACTTAGTTGTTCAATATTTTAAGTCTGGGGATTACCAGGTTTTTAGTTTCAAGACTATCTCTAGGGAACTTTCAGTAGTAGAAAATGATCAAATACATAATAGCAGAATGGGTAAACTTGGCAGAGACCTCATTACAAACATCTATTCTGGAGTCCAACCTTTCATCTTTTCCAGATGATTAGCATACCTTGAGGGGCAGACACACTTTTGGGTGGGACAGGTTCACAATTTTTTTCTTTTTCAAGAGAGACTTGCATGAAATGATGAAGAGTGAAGTGAACACAACCAAGAGAATGTTGTGTACAATGACAACAATATGGTTTTAAGAATAATTTTGTGTATTATAAATACCCAAATTAACTACAAAGGACATATGGAGGAAGATGCTATCTGCATCCAGAGAAAGAACTGATAAATAGAAGTATGTATAGAATGGGTTTACATATATACATGTGAATACATATATGTGTGTGTGTGTGTGTGTGTTTGTGTGTGTGTGTACACATATTCATGTCTAATGGTAGCAGTCTCTAGAGTAGGGGGGGTGGTGGGAAGAAAAAAAGGAAAAAAGTTACATAATAACTGTTACATATTTAAAAGGAATAGCAAGTTGTACATAATAGAGTTGCAGTTTCATGTACAATCATTTTTCCCCTTTCTATTCTGCTATGTTACGGGAATGCTTCTTTTATTTCTTAAGTTCAAAATAAAATAAATATTTTTTAAAAGAGAGAAATCTGCTCAAAGTAAGCCAGGTGAAGGGAATTCCCTGTTTTCCATCAGCATATGCAACATCTTAGTGACGAAAATTGTTCTTACAAGAATGGTCCTCAATGGAGGTGGAGCAGTGGGAAGGGATGCCTTCATTATTGTAAGAAGCTGCTAAGATGGTCCTTAATTGGCTAAAAGTAGGTTTGCTAATTGCTTTGGAGGGAATTAAGATAATGCTTTTGTCTGATTACATATGAGCAGAGGTCTCTTTCTAATCTGTGATTCTGGGCTATTTCTACTCGTAGGAGAACATGCAGAAAGGAACAGATGTTCATTTATTTGACAGAGATTTAATAAGATACTTAGAAAAATTATCCTGTTCATGTTGCTCTCCCTGACCCTTTCTCTGGAAGCTGGGAGGAGGCTGGTCCTCAGCCAATCATCCATCTTAGGGGATTGCCTTTCTGAAGCTGCTTATATCAGAGAGACTGACTCACCAAGTCTCTATAGGATGGTCTCAGGTCAGAAAGAGGGACCTGGAGAGTAAATTGACTCAGAGGGAGGTGTAAGCAACATATTACACAGGCAATAGAAATAGGCAGAGATCCTGAAGAATGTCATGGTGTCAGAAACTCCAATGGCAAGGGATCCAACCAGAGGGATGAGGGCCTAGGGGAAGCATTCTGATATCTGAAAAGACTGGGGGCAGTGTGAGGTATGAGGCATTCCAGTCCCAGAAGAACCAACCCAGAAGAATGGGAGCTGATGAAATCCTTATGGAATATAAAGAGAAGAGGTACCAGGGCAGACCTGAGGGGGACATCTATATTTAGGGGGCAAGAGATGGATGATCTAGCAAAGTAATTTAAGAAGGAATAATAAGGCAGATGAAATAGAACCAGGAGGAAGACAAAGTGATACCTAAACCATGCAGATGCCATATCTTCTGCCACAAGGGCAGATGTCCTTCCAAGGGTTCTACTGTCTAAGCTTGGGAGATTGGGCTGAACAAAATGGTTTGATTTGGAGAGATTAAATCTTTGGTTAGGTAAATGAACAAGTGAAGCAGAGTTGATACTGACCTCTCTCTTTCTCTCTATTTTTTTTTTACTAAACTTCTGTTTTTCAATTCACTCTAACTTGTGATGTGGACAGGACAGGATCATATGCTGTGGCAAGTCCTATGAAACTAAAAAATCTTTGAGTGTACGCTTGGGAGTGGACTGTGTATCTGTCACCTGAGGACCAGAGAGACACTATCAGGTTGATTTCAAGTTGCTGAATTCTTTGCCAAGAGACACTCTAAAAATCATTATTATCTCTTGTTTTTAAGTTATCTGGATTTCTTCCTCTATCTCTATCTTTAACTGTCTTAGCAAGATATTCTTTAATAACAAAGATTAAAAAAAAGGAAGAGAAAAAATCAGCAAGAATAATTAACGTATTGGGGCAGGTAGGTGGCATAGTGGATAGACCATTGGTCCTAGAGTCAGGAGGACCTGAGTTCAAATCCGGCCTCAGACACTTGACACTCACTAGCTGTGTGACCCTGAGCCAGTCACTTAACCCCATTGCCTAGCCAAAAAAAAAAAAAAAGAATAATTAACGTACGGAAAAAAACTAAGGTTAATTGCAGTACTCCGCACTCGTAGTCCTGACCTCTGCAAAGTTGCAGAGGGAGGTCACTGACATTCTTGAAGACCCATCTATCCCATTACATAGTGGTTCCAGTCTACATTGGTGAGTTAAGCACCCACACTGTTAAAATAATGTCCCTGGAACAGTTCTGCCCAAGCTGTTCTACTCCTTGCTTTGGTATCTATTCCTATCACTATCAAGATTCCCAATTGCCATTTCTTTCTGGCTTGTCTCACTGCATTTGCCACTCACACCGGGGTTTGGCTCATGGCCCAAAGCACTCATAGTCTTGCTATTAAAATCTTTGCAACGGGAAAAAAGCAGTTGGAGGGCATGGGCAGGTTGAACCCATTCTGATCTTCCTTTTTCCCCCTCTCTTTTCTATTAACCTTCAAAAATCCCTGTGCTCCACACAGACACCTCACCCTCCTTTCTGCCTGTGCTCATCTCTAGCTATGAACCAGGACAGTGACAATTACATTACTGCCTCGGGAAAAGCAATGGGACTAATACACAAGTGGTGGTCTTCCTACTGCTAAGAGAATCCTTGTTCAGCCAGTGGGTTCTCAGCAGTTTACTCACTATTTCCCCAGCCCCATCCTCTCTCAATGGCAAGAGAATGCAATTTCAACATCTCTTTCTTCTCTTTCTTTTCTTCTTTATCTTCTCTCCCCATGGAGAAAAAAAGTACACAATGTCTTCCCACTTGGGAAGTGTCAAACCCAGCATTCTCCTTGTTTCCAGTCAGAAGACAACTTCTGGGCTTCTGAAAAAGCCAGTCTGTCTTGCCAAAAAGCTTTCTTATGCTAGGTGTCAGGCTCCCTGGTAACCAAGCTTCTCATTACTTTATCAGTCCCCTGCAGTTCACCCAGCAGTTGTATAAAGCTGCCTCTGATTGCTAAAGGGCTAGTCTCTTCTAGAAGAAAATACTTTAAAATATTTTCTTTTTTATATAGATTTTTATTGATTTTTTTTGTTATTACATTGCCTAAATTTCTCCCTGCATTCCTCCTTACCCTTTTCTGAGAACCATTTCTTATAACAAAGAATTTTTAAAAGGAAAATGAAAAAGATGAAGAAGAAAAAAAAATCAGCAAAACTGATCAATATACCAAAAAAAATCTTACAATATATGTAATGTTCCACACTTATGGATAACTCTCCCCCCACCCCCACATACAATCCCTGCAAAGGAATGGGGGGATGTGTCTTCTCATATCTTCTTTGGGATCAAGCTTGTTATCTGCAGTTTTGTAGTACTCAATTTAGATTGTTTCCTGTTGTTCTTCCTATTTAAATTGCTTTAGTCTTTGTGTATATGTTTTCCTGGCTTTGCATACTTCACTTTGCATCAGTTCTTATAAGTCTTTCCATACTTTTCTGTGTTCATCATGTTCATCATTATTTACAGTATAAGAGTATTCCATTAAAATCACATACCACAATGTGTTTAGCAATGCTCAAATTGATGGACACCTACTCTGTTTCCAGTTTTCTGCTACCACAAAAAGTGTGGCTAGAAATTGTTGTTTGTGAAAAACTTTCTTGAGGTCTGAGCCTAATAGTAATTATATATATGTATACACACACACACACATACATACACACACACATATATATACATATGCATACATGTGTGTATATATATTTACAAATAGAAACTGTGAAAAAAGTTTCTGATTATCCTTTTAAAACATATTTCCTTGGTATTATCATTTTTTTTTTTTTACTTCTACCAGGTATAACACTCATCAATTATTCTTCTGACCAAGGCATAGGGATCACCTTGAGACAAGATTTGAAAGTGACAGAGGTGAAAGGAACCTTAGAAAGCATCTAGTCCAACCCATGCCTGATCAAAAATCCCCTTTTTATAATATATAAGATCTAGTTTCAACTCTGCCGGAAGGTTCTTTCAGTATCTCTGTCGGTCTACCCATCCTCTTTCTCTCCCTTTTCTTTTTTTGTTTATTTTGGTCAGGAATACTATGCTTACTGACCTTGTAGTAAGGACAGGGGAGGTAGGGTGAGGAAGGGTAAAGAGGTTCTAGGGTGAGAGAAGTATGGGGAAAGTGGTTGTTTGCATTGCATGACAAGGAAGCCAGTTATTAAAATGGGATTTTCTTTGTCAAGATGGAACCGAGGCACTAGGCTCTTTACTTTCAGCCACTATGCCTTCAGATACTTGAAGGCAAATGGAATGATATAGAGGCAAGTGCATTCTGTTCATTTTGTCCACATGACTTGGAAACTGGGATTGGTTTTTCTAGTAGGGATTGAATATAGAATTTAGATCTGAAAGAGGCCATGTAGATTTAGACAGCTAGGTGGCATAGTGGACTGGACTTGTAACCAGGAAACCAGAGTTCAAATCCTGTCTTAGATACTTAGTAGCTATGTGACCTTAATCTCTCTGAACCTCAGTTTCCTTATCTGTAAAATAGGGATAATAAGAGCATCTACCTTACAGATTTTTTGTGAAAATAAAAAAATACATATGTAAAGTGTTTTGCAAACGTTTAAGCAAAATATTTTATTTAGATCAATCTCTCCCATTTTTATAGGTGAGGCTCAGGTGAAGTGACTTTGTCAAAGTCACATGTCTAGCAAAGGGAAGAGAGTGACTTCAAGCCCAGGTTCCATGCCTCTAAAACTAGAGCTTTTGCCCTAGGTCACATCCTACATTTGTGTTCAAAAGGTCAACTTCATAAGATAGGAAATAAATAAACACACAAAATGGAAGTTTTAGGGGACAGGAAACTCAATGTAAGTCAATATTGTCACATGTCAGTCAAAGCCTAATTTGATCTTAGACTCCATTAAGAAAAGTCTCAACGAGACCTGTGATACCCAGCTTCATTTGGGTCATAGAGGTAACATTTTTCTCAGTTCTGAGGGCCACAATTTAGGAAGAATATGGACACACTAATATATAGCAGTGGCCTGGCATAGTGGATAGAGTGCTAGGGTTGGAGTAAAGAAAGTATGAACTCAAATCCTGTCTTTGACACTTACTAACTGTGCAATACTGGGCAAGTCATTTAACTTCTTAGGCAACTACCTAGAGAACTCATTCATTGAGTCACAGGACAAGAATGGGAATGTTTGATACCTGTGTTTTATTTGGTATAGTAAAATTGGGTAAGGTAAACTGTCCTTCCAATACAGGTTAGTTTTAGAGAGCTTCCTAGAGCAATGATTGGTTAATGACTTGCCATATGTGTCAGAGGCAGGATGGTTCCCAGGTCCTCCTGGTTTTGAAGCTGGTTCTCTATGCCCTGCTGTCTGCTGCTTCTGTATCTTATGGATGAAAGTGTCCACTCCACCCACAAGTTTGATGCATATCATATTGCAGATCCTTTGAATATTTGCATATTGACAAATGGAGTGTCCAGAGAAAGCCTACCAGTATAGTGAGGGTCAGGAGATGATTCCATTTGAGGATTGCTTTAAGGAACTGGGAATATTTAGGCTGCAGAAGAAGAAACTTAGAAGAGGGAGGATTGTACTCAGGTCCTATTTGAAGGTCTATTCTGATGAAGAGGAATTAAACTTATTTTACTTGGCTCTGAAGAACAGAACTAGCAGAAGCAGCTGGACTTTGTGGAGAGGAAGATTTTGGCTCCATGAAAGGCAAATCTACGAACACAGAGCTATCAAGATCTGCAGGTAGTGAGCTCCCCAATGGTGGAGGTTTTCATAGGAAGCTGGATGGACACTTGTTGGGGATCTTGGTGGGGGTGCTTTTTGAGGTCCAGAGTGGAATATGTGGTATCTAGGGTCCTTTCCAACATGAGATTCTGTGATTCAATTCAACAAAGTCAATAAACATTTTCATTTTGCTCTTTCTATGTGCAAGTGATGGCCTAGTTGCTGCGGATATGTGGGTAAAAAGTCACATTGTCCCTACTAGCAAGGAGTTGAACTTTATTAGATTTTGTTCAACTTAATTCAACTTAATAAACATTTATTAAAAGCCTACTATGTGCCAGGCACTATGCTAAGTGCTGGGAAAAGAGACAGTCTAAGAAAAAGAGACAGTTCCTGCCCTCAAGGAGCTTACACTCTAATGGGGGAAGACAACACAAAAAAGGGGCTGCAAAGTTGGGGGGGAACCACAGGAAATACCTAGCATGGAGGAATGTCATTCCATGAAGTGGAAGCAAAGCAGAGCTGCTGTTGGAGAAAGGAATTATCAGGATGGTTGGGAGCCCTCTATAAAAAAGCATAAGCCTGATTATCAATGTGTCAGGCTTCAGAAACATGTCATTTTACACCCAGAGGAGAGAGGCATCTTCTTCATCTCTCCTTGCTCATTCTCTTCTGTTTCCAGTCTCATGTGGCTACTGGAATGGGAACACATCCATCTCATAGACTAGGCTAGACATCTGCTCAGCCTTTAGCCATAGCCAGAAGATGGCTTTTGGGAAGGTTTCTTATCTGGAAGCCTTTAAAAATCCAATGGGGAAATGACCCATGAAGGATGGGCTCCTGCTTGGGTTGGTTCCAAATACTAGAATCAGGCAGCAGAATTACTAATGCACAGGGGCTCCTGCTCAGGGTTTCCTTCTCCAACTTTCAAGGGTATTCCATGGGAGTAGGTCTCCAGCTGAAGCTCAAGGTCCTCCTTTCAACCCACATTAGGTCCCGAAATAACAGTCATGGACTTCTTTCAGTGCCACATCTATGATAGATGTGGGGATGGGAACAGGGAATAGGGTTCATCCTTTCCTCTATATTGGCCTTTTACACACTCAGAACTTTATGCATACTTCCCTGGGGTTCCCATCAGGCTCACCATCTGCCCTACTGACACAGTCTGGAGCAGGCTCCCAACATAGCATAGTGGTTAATCTGTTATGGCCCAGATGGGCTGTTAACAACCTGAAGTACTTACCTCCTGCTGACACAACAATGCCAGCCCATTGAGCTAGGAATTTCTGATGGCCAGGCTGGCTCTTTTGGTCTTGGAATGGTCTAGAACAATCTGGTCTCTTCTGAAGTTACCATACCTCATTTCCATAAATATATATTTTTTCTTTATTAGGATATTCTAATTGTGGCATACTTTTCAAACTAGCATCTTCATAAACATTAGTTAATACTATCAGATAGCGAATTATTATGCAGTACACTCTGGGAAGTAACAAATATTGGTAAACACATTTTATAGATGGGCATAGTGAATGAATGTATGAATGTATGAATGAAAAGGCATTTACAGTGTCCAAACACTGTGCTAAGTGTTGGGAATACAAATACAAAAGTGAAAAAAAATCTCTATCTTCAAGAAACATATGTTTCAATGGAGAGGGAAATATATATATATACATCTGGGGATGGTGGTCAGGGGAGGGGTCTTTTGGTTTGGAAAGTAGAGCCATAAGGAAATAGATGGGCATATCCTTTCCAGTAGCAATGATAGTATTGACTCGATTATGATTGTAGAACTGGAAAGGAAAGGAGGCAGAGGGTTTGTGGCAAGATGACCAGGGTGGAAAGTGAACTATGGCTGGAGTTGCCTAGATAGAGTAGCCCACATCCATTACTCACACATGAGTAAAGTGATGGAGAAGGGGGAAGGAGGAAGGAGTTACGAAGCTAAAAATGTTAAGTACTCCAGGGCATGGCCTCTGCTCTGGGTGGCAATGTAACTGGCAGGAAGATGGCTGGGAATAAGTGGAAATCAGACTTGTTCAGAATGATATGACAAATGTGGAGTAGGGTGGGGACAGAGACTAAGCGTTTTGCATCAACCAGGTAAGAACTCTCCCCTATGCTTTTTTGTGCTCCAATTGGAGAAGATTGTGATTTAATGGAATAGATTCTAGGTCCTATTCAACAAATTTGGGCTTGTGTGAAGGAATGTAATGAAGGGAGGAAATTATAACAATTAATTATAATAATGACAACAGCTAACATTTATATAGTGCTTACTTTGTGCCAGACATTGTGTTACGTGATTTATAATTATTACCTCATTCAACCCTCACAACAGCCCTGGGAGGTAGGTGTTATTATCATCCCCATTTTACAGAAGAAGAAACTGAATTAAACAGAGGTTAAGTGATTTGCCCAGCGTCATACAGCTAGTAAGTGTCTGAGGCTGGGTTTGATCTCAGGTATTCCTGACTCCAGGACCGTGCCCTAATCAAAGTGCATGCTACTGTTCTGGGCATAACAACAGAGATCGGCCTCAGAGATTTCCTAGATGAGTGGATGTAAGAGAGGTGTTGAGACATGTGGTCTTCCTACTCCACAGACGACTGAATGGCTTCGTGAAAGACAGGAAGTCAGAGGCCAACTTGTGACACTGTTACTAGGATGTTGACATGACATCATCATGTCATCGTCATCAGTCAGACAATCAGCCAATCCCCTAGCATTTGCATTTCCTGCTGTATAGAACAGTACAACTGTCAAAAACCTGTCTGAGTTAGATTATTCTGAGAACCAGAAGGGACAGGTTAGGCTTGAAGTCAGGAAGATCTGAGTTCAAATACAACCTTAGACATTTACTAGCTGTATCACTCTGGGCAAATCACTTAACCTCTTTTTACCTCAGTTTCCTCAACTGTAAAATGGGATAATAATAGTGCCTATTGAAAGGATTAAATGAGATAATGTTTGTAAAGGGTTTAGTACAGTGCCTACAGCATGGTAGATGATATAATAAGTTCTTATTCCCTTCCCTCTCCCTTCTGCATTGTACCTGAGGCCATCAAAATGGCATTCTCAGTGACTCTTGGCCACTCCTGTTTTGCTCTCAGATACTTTCGTTCCCTGCTCTGGCCAGCTTTTTCTGGCTGACCTAGACCTTTTCTTCCTGATGCATCTCAGCTTCCATGGTTTAATCCTTAGTTCTCCAAGATTGTCTTTGGTTCATGCCTAGAGGACCACGCAGGTTGTCTTTTCCTCCCTCAATCCACGAAGTCTTGAATCACGAATGAGGATGAAGAGCTATAACTGGGGCAAGGTGAATGGGACATTGCTCTTTGGTGCTAAGATAAGGAAGTGTGCTCTTTGCTTACCTCTATCATCTGCTCTGCAACCGCAATTCTACTGGACCCTACACTTCTGCCACACAACTACCAAGCCTTCTGCTAACTTTTTCCCCTCCCCACCTCTATATACCTTCTCCTGGGGGTTTTGCAATATGACTATACAACACAGCTAGGTAGTGCAGTGATCTGGAGTCAGGAAGACCTGAGTTCAGATGTGGCCTTAGATGCTTATTACTTGCATGACCCTGGCCAAATCACTTAAGTTCTGTCTGCTGACTCAGTTTCCTCATCCATAAAATGGAGATAATAATAACACCTACCTTCCAGGGTTATTGTGAAAATAAAATGAGATGATATTTGTAAAACATTTTGAAAACCTTAAACCTTTATATAAATGTTAGTTATTATGATTGCAGCTAAGGTAGCACAGGGGATAGAGTGCTAGGCCTGGAGTTAGGAAGACTCATATTCCTGAGTTCAAATCTGGCCTTAGATACTAGCTGTGTGACCCTGGGCAAGTCACTTAACCCTATTTGCCTCAGTTTCCTCATCTGTAAAATTAGCTGGAGAAGGAAATGGCAAACCTTTCCAATATCTTTGTCAAGAAAACCCCAAAAGGGGTCATAAAGAGTCAGACAAAAGAATGACGAAACAATAGAGATTCAACTAGATAGAGCTTTTCAATGCTAAGTGAAGGGTTTTAAACTTTACTCTGGAGACAATAGGGAGCCACTGAAGGTTTTTGGGCACAAAGAAGGGGCTGAAGCCCTCTATTTTCCCTTTTCTTGAATTAGGGTTAGTTGATTGTATGACTGGGGAAACCTTCAAATTCAGGAGTTGTCAGTTATGAATGTGACAGGGTAAGGCAGTTAGTGGACTCACCTATGGAAGGTTAGGGGTAAAATACAGAGCAATTCAGCAGAACTATTTCTTACCAGGAAATAGTGCATTGGCTGCTTTCTTTCAACAGATGTAATACCAGAGTCATCAATTCTAGGCAAGGAGAGTCAAGAAAATTATGGGATGATGTGTTTCAGGTTCATCAGGGTAAAGGTAAGAATTGAGCGTGTAGTTAGACTATGAAAGAAGAAAACAAAACAAGATTCAGAGCTAGGGCACGGCTTTGGCCCAGGGTGCCAAATTTAGAGGGTGCTGACGGCACTTGTCTCTCAGCAGCTTTGCAAGAATAATTAGTTAAAATAGGAAGCTACCAGATGGCAGGCTGAGATGAGCTCCTCTGGTGTCTATTCTCCCATCTGGTGGCCTCTGCAGTATTGGCTGGTGTTCCAGGGTCCCTGTCCCCTGCTTGCCCACAATTCCCTTAACTAAGGCCATGCTTCTTACCATTTGGCCTGGTCATGGCTTATGGGTGCCATGGGTGACAAAATTCCTAGCAACGGCTCTGGTGAAAAAGGTTAAAAATCTCTGTGAATAAATAAAAAACCCCAACAAGTATTATTTATTAAGCATCCACTACATGCTAGGTACTATGCTCGAGATACAAATACCAAAGATGAAACAGGTCTTAACCTCAGGAAATTTACCTTCCATTGGGAGAGACCATATGTATATATGTATACATGTATACATATATGCATTATATATATGTACATGGGCTCACAGATATATACACATATGCAAATATGCACATGTTATATAAAAAGTATTTCCAAAATAAATAGAAGGCTGTTTGGGGAAGGATGACACTGGCAGCTGGGGAGGGTGGTCAGGAAAGGCTTCATGTGGAAGCTGGTACTTGAGCTAAGTTTTGAAAGAAATAAGAGATTCTAAGGGGCAGAGGTGAAAAGAGAGTCCTTTTGAGTTTTGGCAGACAGGCTGTCCAAAGGGAGATGAAAGAAACAGTAAGATGACCAGTTTTGCTGGAGTGTATGAATATGTAATAAGGCTAGAATATTAGCCTAGGTTCATAGGATGCAAGGATTTAAATGTCAAAAGGAGGAGTTTATATTTGATCCTAGAAGTGATAGGGAGCCATTGGAGTTTATTGAGTAGAGGAGTGACTGAGTCTGTCCTGTGTTTTATGAAAATCACTTTAGCAGCCATATGAAGGACAGACTGGAGAGGGGAGAGACTTGAGGAAGATATACCAATTATGCTGTTGAACTAGTTTAGCTGAAAGGTAATAAGGGACTAAAGTAGGATGGTGACTTTGTGAATAGAGAGAATGCAAGAGATATTGTAGAAGTGGAAATGACAACATCTGTCAAATGAATGGGTATATGGGATGAGGGGTCAAGGATAATGCTGAGCTTGTAAACTTAGGTGACTGTAAGGATAGTGGAACCACTGAGAGAAGTAGGAAAGTTCAGAAGAAGGGTGGATTTTGGGGGAAAGAGAATGACTTCTGTTTTGGATGTGTCAACATTGAGACACTCATAGAACATCTAGTTTGAAATATTCCGCAAGCAGTGGGTGTTACAGGACTGAAGCTCAGGAGAGAGATTGGAGTTGGATATGTAGAGCTGGAATCCCTCTGCTTAGAATCATTAAGACCAGGAGAACTGATAAATTCACCAAGCAAGAGGGTTATAGGTTCTGGGACATTACCACTATGAGGATTTCATAAGAATCCCTTATGTTTGTTAAGAAAGCCAGACCAATGATCATTTACAAAAGGGCACTCCAGAGAAAGGTGTGACAACATGGAGGTATGGAACAATAATAGGGGCAGGGGGAGGAATTGGAATTAGAAAGATCATTAACTTCACCACAAGATAAAGATTCTTGTCCAGACAGAAACCCTCTGCACTAGGTTAGAACCCCAGAATCTTGGAATCAGAAGGGACCTCAGAGATCATCTAATTCAATGGTCGCTAAACCATGTACTACAGCTCTCTGGGGGTGAGTGGGTAGTTACTACATGGAGCTATTGCATGGGGTCTATCTTATTAAATGACTCGATGAAATAAATAAGCAAACATATTTCCATAGATTGAATTGCTTCTATGTCTCACACATACATGTATTACTATTTTTCATATCCATATAGATGCTGTTACGATTAATAAAAACAAAATTCATTTAAAAGTGTTACTGAATTCATTATAGCTTTTTGTAATCTGTTATAGCTTTTTTGTTGTGTGTGTGTGTGTGTGTGTTTTAATTCAGTAGGATATTGCTAGTGTGACTGGGGGTGTGGAACAGTAGAGAGAATATGGGCTCTGGAGATGGTTCAAATCCTGCCTCTGATACTTGTTATCTTAGTGATGAAGTCACTTAAACTCTCTGGACTTCAGTTCCCTCAACTGTAAAATGAGGAGGTTGCACTGGATGGCCTCTGAGGTCTGCTCCAGCTCTATGATCCTAATATAATATGGGGGAGTCTGTAAATTTTTTTGATATCAAGAAAGGGTCATCATCCTGAAAAGTTTGGAAACCACTTCTCTAATCCAAATTTCTTCATTTTTCAGAAGAGGAAAAAGGGGCTAAGAGTGACTAGTGATTTGATTTGAATGAGGAAGAAGCAAGTGGCTATAGGAGGGCTATTCTAGAAACCAGTTTTTAGGGAAATTGGGTGCAGCAAATTCTCTAAGAAGCCTCATGAATAGGGACTTATGAACAATTTCCCATTTCTAGGGAGTCACTCTGTTCCTTCATTGAACCTGATTGGGGAGAATACATTTTTCAGAGTTTAAAAAGCTAAGACAGTGAGATGAGATCCAAGTCAAGAGCAGTGTATGTATGGGGAAGGGGTGAGTATGGGAGGTGGCAATAGGGATGGGGTGAATAACAAACCAAGAGAAACCAGATGAGGGAGAGGGAGATGGTGGAGTGATTTGCAATGTTTAGCTCTCAACTGCCACTTGACCTGCCACACTTGACTTGAGGTGCAGATGTCCCTAGTATTTTTAGCAGAAAAATATTTTCCCTAGTTAGTGCATTTTGACTAGAAATAATCATGATAGCTAGTATTTAAGTAGCACATTAAGGTTTGTTACATTATACTATACCCAGCACTTAGCACAGTGCCTAGCATATAGTAAGTGCTTATTAAATGTTTATTGACTGATTATCTCATTTAATTATCAGAAAGCCCCTATGAAATAGGTGATATAACGCTTTATGATCTAGAAATGACAAAACTTAACAACTGATTGGTTATGAGGGATGGCGAGAGAGAATGAGGAGTGAACGATAATGCCAAGATAATGGGAAACAGTGACTTGCAGGATTGTGGAGCCCGTGACAAAAATAAGGAAGTCACAATCTCTCTGGACATCAGTTTTCTCTTCTGTCGAATGAAGGAGTTGGATTTGTCCTTTCTAGATCCATCTGAATGATCTATTATCCCAAAGATCAGAGATGGGATTTGAAGCCAGGGCTTGTCTGACTCCACTTCTAATGTTCCTTCCAGTGCACCATGTAGATCAGTAATGTTTCACCATCTAGCATTCCTGGTTCTCTGGACAATGTTTGGATCTCTCAATATCTGTGAAAGTACATTTTTCTTTCACGAAATTGCTGAAATCAAAGCTGAGGCATCATTAGTAATTTTAACCTGGGGACACAATTGAGATGTGTCCTAGCTGAATATAGACCCTGCAGTGCAGAAGAATAGTTCAGTCTGCTAAATTACCAGCATTCTCATTAACTTGACAAAAATCAGTCAATGACTAGAGCCAGGTCTATAATAGGGCACTTTTGTCTGAAAAGACTTGCTCTGAAGTTGTGGACTGCTTTTGTATTGCTGTCATTTTTGAATTGCTAACAGGCTAAACGTCACCATTGTAATATCATGCTTTATACTTCATGGAGCAGTTATTTTGTCAGAGTAGTCACTCTGTCCTTCCTTGCATATTACAGTCCATCTGTGATTGTCTTCAAGAATTCCTGAAGATAACCTGAGCCTCCCCAATCTTAGCTAATCTAGTTTTCAGATAAGAAACATACAGTCGATCGCTAAGGGATCATAGCACCATCTCATTTTATAAATAAGGAAACTGAGGCCCGAGGAGATTGAGTCACTTGCCCAAGGTAACATAGGTAGTTAGCATCAAAGATGGGACTGGAACTGAGACCCTCTCTCTCCAGAGCCAGGGCTCTTTCCATGGGGACATTCCATCTCCCTACTTGAAAAGCCTCTTTACTGTTTGGTAGGACTTACAGGAAATTGTGTTGCACTGGAATAAACATTGAAAATCAGGGGCCAACTCTATGCCATAATGATCCATTCAGTGGGGCTATAATGAGAATTCTGACACCGGTGGCAATTTTCTTTTTGTGAAGAGTGTGTGGATGGTGTTGTTTAAGGGATGACCATTCCTTTGCATATTTGAGGCAAAACTTACTCCCCAATATGTAGTCTTAGATTCAGTGGCACTGGCCTCTTAACTGTTCCATAAATAAGACACTTTATCTCTTGGCTTCAGGCATTTTTTCTGGCTGGCCCCCTGTCTACAACTCTCTCCCTCCTCCTTTCTACCTACTGACCTTGGCTTTCTTTAAGTCCCAACTAAAATCACATCTTCTACCCTTCTTAATTCTGGTGCTTTCTCTTTGTTATTCTTTCCTATTCGTCTTGTATATAGCTTGTATATATTGTTTGCGTGTTGTCTCATCCATTAGATTGTAAGCTCCTTGATGATAGATATTGTCTTTTGCCTCTTTTTGTATCATCAGCACTTAGGGCAGTTCCTGACACATAATAGTTACTTAATAAATTTTTATTGAATGATTGCCTGGAGACAGGGGTCATGGGAATTGAGGAGGCCAGGAGACTATAAGCTACATATTTAACTTATTGAGGAGGAGGGAGATTGAGCAGGAGGTTCATAGCTAACAACCACCAGGATCCACCAGGATGGAGTGTTTTCTTAAAGATGGAGTAGGGAAGTTGCTGAGAGACTGTGGTCAAGGGAGGGTCTAAGAATGGCAGTGTGAAACACCGATTATGACAGCTCCTTCTCTTGGCTCTATGTGTCAGAAGATGTGATAGCCACTCTTGGAGAGGGTGACAAGACATTATTCCCTTGTGGGAATCCAGTGGGCTAAGTAAAGGAGCAGCCCGGTCTGATGGGGTATGGGCTCAAGCCAACACCTTCGCTTCTTGCCCCGCCCCCCAAAAAAGAATTTGGCTCCTATTTGTCTACGGGCCCCAGAGAACCCTTAAACATTTTTTGACCTCTACCAGGTCTCAAACGGTTACCACTCAATGGCTTTTCCTTGTGGTCTCTCCTTATCTCCCTTTGAAAGTCCTAGCCCCACTTTTTGGTCTTATTCAGATGCCTTTCAAACTTCTTCCTTCCAATTCCTCTCATTATCTATTCCCATTATCTATTCAATTTCTCAGATAATCCAATCAGAATTCTCCCTAAGTCACCTAGACCCTTTTCCCAGCCCCTCCTCTGGTCACCCAAAATTACTTAGGTGTATGTAAGATCCACCCTGGCCCCCATTTAAAGGGTGAGACTTTCTCATGCCCACTTGTCACTCATGTTCAGATTACTTAAGAGTCTGGCCTGCATGGTTTATCTCTAATAAACTTGTTCTCTGGCTGAAAGAAGATTTGGGTTGAATTCATTCAGGCAGGGCCTGTGTGTCATGATCTCAGGGTCCTAGCACCCCAACCCTCTAGACCTCATCACAGTTGGCTACATAGACAGTGCTCTGCGAGAAGAAGGAGTAATTAAGGTAACACATCTCCCTGTCCCCATGTTGGTTCGGGGGGCAAAGCCCTGGATATGTTATACTGAATTTTGCATATTAGTGTGGGGATTTAGTGGTAATTCACTGTTATCATCAACACAAAATTAATGTAGGGATTCTTGTTTATTAAACACATGAGTCAAAAATATTGGATGCCTTTAGACATGGTTCATATTGAAGCCCTGCCACTTGCCACTTGTGTGATCTTGGACAAGTCACTTGGGGTGACCTTTAAGGTCCCTTTCAGCACTAAAACTATGAGCATGTGTTTCTCCTAACTAGTAGAAAACCAATGTACTGGAGCCTTCCTGTAGAAAGCAACTCATGATGCTGGTCTTGATTTATTTAGAGCCTGTTTTTAGAGCTTCAGTTATTCATTAATTCAACAAGCATTTAGTAAGCGTGGCATTTCTGGTACTTTAGAATTAACCACCCCACCCAAATTCCTCTAACTCTCAGATACCTTAGGAATAAAGTCCTGATTTCTGCTTTGTACCAGATATGATTAATATATATATTATATTATATATTGTTATATAACCCAGTATAATATATTATTATATAACCCTGTAGCTCCTGGTATTTTCACTTATTGGCAGGAGAAGGTCTGAGAGGAGGCATGGGAAGAAGGAAGGAAAGGGATTATCAGCCGCTAAGTGTATAAAGAAGCGAGGTCTGATCCCTGTCTGGGAACCATGGATCCTGGGCCTGGCTTTGATTCTGATCCCTTCTGGAGTTAGGAACATCATTTTCTGTCCTCATGAGGATACAATTAGGGAGACATGGTGGGATGTTGAGGTTGATTCTTCTAGTGTACCCTGAGAATATCAGCTGGAAACTGCTAATTCTAGTTTTATAGCACCCCTGGGTGACTCCAGTCATCTCAAGAGGAACTGTGAAATTTTACAGAACTATTCATAACACAATGAATGCTAATTTGCATTTTAAAAATAAACTCATAGCGTACAGCACTTCTGGGTACAGGAGTGTCAAGAAATCAAACCAAACACCAGTGAGTGGCAAAACCCAAACTATTGGAATTAGGACATAAGACACTCAGGAGGGAACAGGTGACTAGAGGTTAGGGTACCTGGATTGCAGTCCTAACTCTGCCACTGATTCACTGTAAAACCTTGGCCATTTTTCTTTCTCTCTTTGAGTCTCAATTTCTCCCAATGTTTAGTGAAGAAGCTGGACTAAATCTCTAAAGCCCCTTCTGGTTCAAACTTTGTATGTTTCAAGGGGACTGGGGAGAGGTCTCAGGCTCTAGGGCTAAGCATCCTTCCCTTAAATAATCAGAGTACTAAGAGCTCATAGAATCCTGCATTTCGAGATGGATGGGATTTCAGAGACCATCTAGCCCCATTTCCTCCTTTTACAGATGAGAAGCCAGAGGTTCAAAGAGCTCACATGGAGGTGAGGTGTGAATTGAACCCAGGTCTTCCTGACTCCACCTCCTGCATTTTCTGTCCAAAACTGTAAAATGAAGTCAAAGACTTTATGGTCTGTTGTTCCCACAGAAGACTCTGGTGAAGTCGCAGCTTTCATAGCCTAAGGGTGCCTCCCTTCCATTCCCCCAGGGGAGGAATCCACTGCAGAGGCCCAGGGAATGTGACAGAAGATGGAAAACAGCAGATGTGTGGAAACAGGAGGAAGAAAATGAGGAAAAAACAATGTCTGGTGTTTCCCATAGCCCTCTTTTTGTGCCAGTGCTCATTGGACGACAGACAAAAGGCAGAGCTGAACCTTCTCCCTCCAGCACTAAATGAACAAGGCAACTAACATAACAGATGGCCCCTCTCAGAATATAGCTCCTCTAAGAAAGCAGATTCTATTTTCCTGCTACTTTTAATAAACTTGGTTTCCTGCCAAGTGCAGGAGGGTGTCCTTTCTGCCACACACAGGATAGACACAAAGTCTTTCCTGTTCCCACTTTGATGGAGTGGCCATTTTATAAATGAGGATAAAGCTTCACTAACTTTCTCCATTCTTACTCCACGGTTTCTGAAATTTGACAGAGGATGTCATGAAATCAAGCTGATTTGATCCCCTTTAAGTGATGGGTTGATAGTGTTGGGCCTGGAGTCAGGAAGACCTGAGTTCAAATCTGGCCTCAATCTGACTTACTTACTAGCTGTGTTACCCTGGGCAAGTCACTTAACCCTGTTTATTTCAGTTTCCTCATCTGTAAAATAAGCTGGAGAAAGAAATGGCAAACTACTCCACTATCTTTGCCAAGAAAACTCCAAATGGGGTCACAAAGAATGGACATGACTGGAAAATGACTGAACAACAGCAATGTTGATATAGCTGCATTGACACTTCTAAATCTTCTGCTTGACTTTTTGACCCAATCTGTGGATTCATTTCTTCCCTGCACTGAAGCTGATAAGCACTAGCCCTACAACTTATGGGTAGCCTTTTGCTTGAGGCAGCTGAGTTATTAAGTCACACAGCCAGAATATGCCAGAGTTAGAACTTGAACCCAGATCTGCTCTCTCTCTCTGTCCATGGCTGCCTCTTTCCCTTTATTGACTTGTTACATGCAGTTGAGTGGAGTAGGTTGAACACAGATTTTTGGAGTCAGAGAACCAATGTTCAAATCCTGCTTCTGGTACTTAGTACCTATGAATTGTTGTTCTTGTTGAGATATTTCAGTCATGTCTGACTATTTATGATTCCATTTAGGGTTTTCTTGGCAAAGATACTGGAGTGGTTAGCATTTCCTCTCCAGGTCATTTTCCAGATGAGGAAACTGAGGTAAACAGGGTTAAGTGACTTGCTCAGGGTCACACAGCTACTAAGTGCTCAGGTCTCCCTGACTTAAGGCCCAGCACTCTATCCACTGTCTAGCTTCCCTACTACCTGTGGGACTGTATGTAAGTTATTTAAGTTTTGTAGGCCTTAATTTCCTTAGCTGACAAATGAAAGTCTTCAACAAGATGATGCCTAAGATTATTTCTACCTCTGAATGCTGTGAACCTAAGCTATTTTCTCTCTTCAAGCTCTACCCCCCTCACCCTCACATACATTTATAGCAGATGACTCAGCTTTCTACTTCTCTGAAAAAATGGAATCTCTTCGAGGTGAGCTCTGCCAGGTCCCCTCTTGCATTCCAGAATTTCTCCCATCATTGCTAATTCTCTCTTGCCTCTGTATTTTTCCTCCCGAGAATTCTTACTGTTTTGATGAGGTTACCAGTTTCTCTACTTGTGCCCTCGGTCCCATTCCCTCTTGGCTCTTTCAGCACCTTGTTCTAGTAATTGTCCTCTCTCTTATGCATATTTCAAGCTCTCTGCTTCCACTGGAGTCTTTCCATCTACTTAAGAACACGCTCAGGTCATCTTAATCCTAAAAATATCTTCTCTCTAGCCTCCTACACTTCCAGAAAAAAAAAAAGTTTTCTATATACAAAACTTTCCTTTAGTCCAAACTTCATTTCTTCCCTCCTCACTCCCCTCGATAACTAGCAATCTGGCTTTTTTCCCATCCCCACTACTCTACTGAAACTGCTTTCTCATGATTAGATCTAGTGGTCATTTTTTCTATTCCTTTACTCTTTGACTTCTTTGTCACTATTGATCACCTCTTTCTGGATAATCTCTCCTGCCATGATTTTGGATATACCATGCTCTTCTGGCTTGTCTCCTATTTCTCTAACTGTTCCTTCCCTGGCTCATTATATTTCTTAGCCATTAATATACGTTAATGTATGTTCTCAAGAACATGGTTGTTTTCAAGAGTGTCTCCTTGGCCCTCTTGACTTTACTGTCCAATTACTCTTTCTTTGTGGTTTAATTTACTACCATGATTTCAACTAGGAATTCTTCGAAGATGAATCTCAAATTTAGATCTCTAGTACTAACTGTAACCTGGTCATCTCTACCTGGGATGTCAAATAACAAATGTTCCACACTAAGCTTATTATGGTAGCACCTTCTCCAGTGTACCTGCCTGACTAGTCATTTAGAGGTTTATAGGTTGGGGTTCCCCAACCTCACAGATTTCAAGTTACTCTGTGAATCTACACTCCTAAAAAGTATAGCTTATAAGGAGGACAGGTGAGCTTGCTTTTAATAGTCAATTAGTAGACACATTTAGTTCAAAGCAAAGACATTTACTTAAGTGAAATGGTAAGAGCAGTAGCTATAAAGCACTCACCCCAAAAGCTGAGAACATAATCACCCACAAAGAAATGCAGGGTCAGTGGGCACAAATCTAAAGTGCAATGGTAGTGTAGTGCATACATGTGGAACACCTGGCCAGGCTGCTCATGCCTCTAGTACATCAGGACCTCCATGTCCTTTCTGTCTTCATGAAGTCCTCATGATACTCCCCATCCCTCAATCCCCATCCAGGTGCCATATCTCTGCTGGATAGATGAGCAGCTCAGCTAACCTCCCTGGGTTTGCTCTTTTCTGCGGCTTAACTCGTGACCACCAAGGTTTGTTCCTTCTTGAATCCCTAATCAGTTCATTTCTCCGCTGCCAGAGAATCCTCCAATTGGCTTTCTGCCTTGAATGCTGCCTTTCTGTGCCTATGCCTGTCAGGAGAACATGTCTGTGCTCACTGTCTCAAACTGCACAGCTCCTAGAGCTGCTCACAACTGCCTCCTCCTGGATGTGCTGGCTCTCTGGTTAAGTGAGTCGCCCAGCCTGGTGCACACTGCCATACATGGCTGAGTTGGGAGTGGGGAGGAGAGGGGGAGGCTTTTGTTTCTCCTCTCCCTTCCCATAGGCGAGCAATGATTCCCTTTCTGGAGTTGTTTTCTTCTTCAACCACTGGGTCCTTGCTGGACTAACTGTGGATTTGGTGTGTTAGCTTTTTAAAGGCAAGCAAAGGCTTGACCACTTTTCAGCTAGCCAATGGCAATTGCCTCTTCCAATCAAATTAAAGGACATATTTTAAGGCTTATTAAGAAATTCAGGTGTACAGGAATCTTTATATTTCAAGTTCCAGCTAAAATTGTACCTTTTACAGAAAGTCTTTCACAATTCCTCTTAATTCTAGCTCCTTCCTTCCATTGATTATTTCTAATTTATCCTGTATATACCTTGTTTGTACATGATTGTTTGCATATTCTCTATCTCATTGGATCGTAAGCTCCTCCAGGGCAGGTACTGTTTTTTGCCTTTCTCTGTATCCTCAGTGCTTAGCACAATGCCTAACACATTTGTCATTGTTATTTAGTCGTTCAGTCATGTCAGACTCTATGTGACCCCTGTGGACTTTTGTCCATGGGGTTTTCTTGGCAAAGATACTAGAGTGGTTTGCCATTTCCTTCTCCAGTGTGTCCCCGTTTTACATATGAAGAAGTACTGTGGCAAATAGGGGTTAAGTGACTTGCCCAGGGTCACATAGCTAGTAAATGTCTAAAGCTGGATTTGAACTCAGATCTTCCTGACTTCAAGCCTGGTGCTCTACCCACTGTACCACCTAGCTGCCCTGCCTAACACACAGTAGGTACTTCATAAGTGTTCATTGACTGACATAGAAAGTGCTGACCTGCCATAGTAAGAGGGAGTTTGCTTTTGGGGGAACTCCTTATACAATGAAATCAATGGTTTAGTACCTATTAGCCTGAAAAGAATGCTGAGATGCATATACAGTATATTGTTTCAAAGTTCCAGGCCACTGTCTAAAACTGAATTCCAAAGTAGCTACAATTTGCATTGGTAGAGTGTTGGGAGAATTTTCCCATGGGAGTTCTAGCTTCTCTTAGCAGAAGCTGAGGGTCACAACCTGTTGCGTGGCAAAAACAAGGAAGTCTCACAAGACCTCTCCTTTGCTGACACACAGCTCCCATGCTTGGCTAAGCTCTCCTCTCATTGGGAGAAAAGTCCTACTCATACGCCTGACACGAGGGCTGCAGGTGTCCAGCAGATTTGGTGATTGGCTATCACGTGGAGATCATGCTTTGATCAGGTATTACTAGGGATATAAAAGAAAGCTACTAGCGCTTAATAGACGGAGCTTCTGCCATCTTGCTGTCTCCTGCCTCATCAATGCACCTCCGGGTTAAGAGTATTGAGCTGGTCTCATGCCCACCACTGTAGTGGCCGCGTCAGTAGAGGAAATGTGAGTTTCCTACACTAATGACATTACAAGTCTATACCAAAACAAAACAACCAAAAACCCTCCATCATCTGGTCAATGGGATATATTTTCCTTTCCACCTGCAAGTCTCACTTTTTGGGTCAGTGTGATAAGGGGTGATGAACATTAGAGGTTCTTCTTTGAAGAAGAGGAAGATTAGTGTCATAGCAAGGAAAATGAATTTGAAGTCAGAATGGTTAGGTTTCATCCTGGCTTTGTCAATTACCTGTGTGGGCTTGGACAAGCACCTCTCACTGCAAAGTTTTTTTTTATCCATAAAATAAAAGGATTGAACTAAATGATCTTTTTAGAGCAGGAGATTGGCAAACTATAGACTTTGGACTAAATGTGTTTTTGGGTGGCCCATGAGCAAGGAATGATTGTTACATTGTTTAAATAAATTTATTAAATGATATTTAAAGTGATTAAAATGATAAAATTAAAATTTATAATTTAAAATTGATAAATGATAAAATGATTAAAAATGATAAAAATATTCTTGGCTTGCAGCCTATACAAAAATAAGCAGTGGGCTGGATTTGGTCCGTGAATCCTAGTTTGCTGATCCTCGATTTAGAGTCTTCCAAGTTTAAATCCTACGAACTCAATACCACTTCATGGGCATTCTTGCCATGGGAACATCGCTGGTGGTAGCTCTCTCATGCCTTATTTCAGATCCACTTTTTAATGTGCATTTTTGTTATTACATCACTTTTATGTCTGTATATCCTTCTCCCTTTCCTTTCCCCTATTCCTTGTAACAAAGACAAAAAACAGAGTGGGAAAAAACAGTTTAACAAAACCATCCAACCCCTCAGTGCAGTTTTACCTTGCTTGACCACATGTCTTTAAATAGAAGCAGTGTAAAGAAGTGTTTAATATCCCGCTTGGCTGCTCATGTTTCTACCTTAGAGGGAATCATGCCCTTGACCAGACTATGGACCTAACCAAGGACATAAAGACAGGAACTCATTTGGCCAGGCCAGAAGATCTGACCCTTCTATGTGAAGTGGAAATTAGAAGATCTTGAGACTTCCTGAGGTAGACTCTTCCACTTTTGGATAACTCTAGTTGCTTGGAAGTTTTTCTTTATATCAAGCCAAAATAAGCCTCTCTGTAACTTCTACATTGGGCCCTGGTTGTGATCTCAGGGGCTAAGCAGAAGAAATCTAATTTTCCACATGAGAGCTTTTTAAGACAATTATCATCTTCCTCCCCAAGTCTTCTCTAGGTTAAACAATCTCAATTTCTTCAACTGATTCTAAAATAGCATGATCTAGAAGCTCTTAGCCATCATGGACCAGCCTAGGATAGTGGGTAAGGTGCTGGCCTTGGAGTCAGAAAGACCTGAGTTTAAATCTTACTTCAGACACATACTAGCTGGGTGAACCTGGGAAAGTCCTTCCTACAATGAGACAACCAGAACCAGACACAATATGAGGAAGAGTCCTTAACCTTAAGGGGACAAAGTCTGTCATAAGAGTCTGAATCTCTTTAAAGTTTAGTATTTAGTCAATAAATATTTATTAAGTGCCTACCATGTATAATACTTTAAGCTCGGTATTGAGAAAGATGCATTACAATGGCACAGCCCAATCTCCCCGATATAGAAAAGGTCCCTAGCTTTGCCCGATATCTGTCCGTCATCCAGCTCCTTTCCACAGTTGACTTTTCTTAGAGACTCTGTCCCTTTTAGGTCGGTCTTTAAAATTTGAGGGCATATTTTACTTCATGGATGGGCTGATCCTTGGGGAATAGGCAGCCCATTATTGCTAGAGAATTGTGTTGCTTGGTGAAATCTGCTTGATTTTGCACTCTACTGAAATAGCCCTTGAGAATCCAGGGTCAACTCTATGCTATGACAAGAGATCAGAATAAGATGTCCTAAAAAAATTAGAGGAAGATCTTGAGCCCATTTGTTTGATCTTTTGTGGAGGTTTTATGGAGACAGGTAGACAAATATTACATAGGATGAAAAAGTACATATGGTTTGTGAGTTGTACCAGTGGAGAGAATATCCATCCTGATGAGATTGGAGATTCTTGAAGTGTCAGAATTTTAATGGGAGAGAGATACTGCATCCCAGGCACAACCAACTGTGTGGAAATTGAAAGATTACTGGTAAAAACTGATGCAAAGAGTGTGGAGTTGAGAGTCATAGACTCTGGATACTAGTCTTAGCTTTGCCACTTACTTATGTGTATTACCTTGGGCAAGTCACATACCTCTCATGACCCTCAGTTTTCTCATGTCAGGATCTTGGGATGCTACAGACTGAAAGAAGAGGTATATGTATTTTTCTAGAACCTGTAGGTGCTGGTGATTTCTTACTCCCACCCACACAGTTGTTAATGATCTTTCCCTCCCTAAAATTACCTTGCATTTACTCATACAAGATAAATTTACTTAATATTTACAGATATTTACTTAATCTGGGTACCTGTTGAATTTCTACCTCCTGGTCAATTATAAACTTCTTGAGGGCAAGAATTATTTTTTATCTTTGTATCCTTATGGCAGAGCAAAATTCCTTGAGCATAGTAGGGGCTTAATAAAAATATTTTTTTTAAGTAATTTCAGTGCTGGTTTTGGTCATTCTGAACATTGAGAAACTGACCTGATTGTAGTGGTGATATAGGGGAGCTTAGAAAGAGGACTTTTCTTGTTGTGTGCTGGAGTAAGATTGAGAATGAGAGAGTAGTACTGTCAGTAAGGCACAGAGTGACCTAAGGCATTGTGTGGCTTCGCAAAAATATGATGGTAATACCAGCCCTGAGGCTACTTCCTGATGCTGTTATATAATCTGCAAAATGGTAGGAAATCTGTGTCTCCTAGTGGCTTCTCTTTTTTCTCCTTTTGTCTCCATGATACCCATTGGTTGATACCACATCTGTGAAATGGGGACAAGAACACTTCTCTTGTTCACCCACTTCAAAAAGGTTGTTGTGAAGATCACATAAGATAATGCATGGACAGCTCTTTGAAAATTGTCTACATCTATGCATATGTATAGGATTTACAATATCATACCAGGGACCCGAGAGAGAAGCCTGCAATTGCTTAGCTACACCCAGGAAGGGAGTAAATAAGTAAGGAAGAGTAGGGGAAGGATCATGGTCTGGATTCATAAGATGGTATTGGGTAGGGCCAGGTACGTAGGTCACCAGAAGCTAAGAGCTGCCTAAGGCCTTATGGCCAGGCCCTCTTCTCTTCTCCCTCTATACTGTTTAATTTGGTGATTTTATAAGATCCCATACATTTAATGATCATCTTTATGCTGATTATTTACAAATCTTATCCAGCCCTAACCTCTCTTGTGACTTTCAGTCTCATTGCTACAGCTGCCTATTAGAATCTTGAAATGGACGTCCTGTAGACGTATTTTTAAAAAAACTTTTTACCAATTCCATGTTAAAGCAATGTTTAACATTTTTTTTTAAAAAAAGCTGAGTTCCAAAATCTATCCCCCTCCCTGAGATGGCAAGCAATCCAATATAGGTTATATATGTGCAATCATGTAAAACAATTCCCTATTATTCATTTTGCACAAGAAAACTCAAACAACAACAACAGCAAAAAAAAAAAAAGACAGTGAAAGATAGTATGCTTCTGTCTGTATTCAGGCAACCAAACTCATTCTCTTCCCTCCCCCCCACTCCCTGCCCAACCTTTCCCTCTTCCTAGTTCCTATTACTGTCAAGGATGCCATCATCTATCCCCTAGCCTGGAACTATCTCCCACCTCATTGCAGCTACCTTGCTTCCCTTGCTTCTTTCAAGCCTCAGCCAAGTTCCCACCTTTTGTAAGAAGACTTTCTTGTTTCTCCCTAATCTTAGTTAAACCTTCCTGAGAGACTACCCCTCAATTTATCATGTAGATAGCTTGTTTGTACACTTTTGAAGGTCTCTACCATTAGACCATGCAGTACTTACTGGAGCAGGAATCTCTCTCTCTCTCTCTTTGTCTCTTCCTCTCTTCTTTTCTCTCTCTCTCCCCCCCCTCCTTTCTCTATTTCTCTCTCTGTCTCTCTCTCTCTGTCTCTCTGTCTCTCTCTCTCTCTCTGTCTCTCTCCCTCTCTCTCTCTCTCTCTCTCACTCTCTCTCTCTTTCTTTCTATCACTTAGCACAGTCCTGGCAAAAATTAGGAACTCAATAAATAAATACTAGTTGATTGATTGGATGGCTGCATCTGGTATAGGCCCCCCTGCTCCTGATGCTGGCTTTGTGCTTATTCCACCTGTCTTAGCACCCCTATAGCATAGTCGTGTATGGTTTGAGAGATCCCAGGGGGAGAGGGGAAAGGTCCTTAGAAGTCATCTAGGCACCTCTCTCATTTTACAGATGAGGAAAATCAGGACTTGAGAAATGAAATAACTTGAACAAGGTCACACTGTTAAAAATGTCCCAGGTGAGACTCAAACATGGGTTTTCTGACTCCAAATCCAGTGTTCTTTCCATTCCACCAGGGAAGATGTGCTACTAGACTTTGGTCTGGAAGGGCCATTAAAGGCCATCTACTCCATGCTCTTCATTTTACAGAGGAAGAAACTGAGGCCCAGAAAGATTGAGTGACTTTCATTTGGACCAGGTGACTAAACTCCAAATTCTGTATATTTTCACTGCACCATACTGTAATTCCTTGAACTAGGTTTTGTTGACATGAATTTTCAAGGCAGGAGTTAAATACTTGTGAAGACACTGGCTTTCATGCACTAGGAGACTGTTTTGTTAGAAAACATTGTGACCACATGCGGGGCTGGTTTCTAATGTAATTATGCTACAATTACACTTGAGGAACCCTTCCAGTAAATCATCTCCAACTGTCCACCTACTTTCAGGGTAGAGACAGAAATCTCTCCGACTGGAGAAGTGGGAGCCGGCTGCCTCATTTGCAGAGAGGGGTGTGGTTTCACTCTCTGCTGGAATAAGGGGACAGAACTCCCCTCACAGAGAGAAGGACATGTGCATAATCTCTCACCTACATATATGCCTGACTACAAAGATGAAGAACATCATGAAATCGAACCCCAACTAATAACTTCCCACAAACAGGTTTGTGTAGGCTGAGAACAACATGCAGATCTCCTGTTTTCATTTTGCAGACGGTAACCTAAAGGTCTACTGAGGAATGGAGTGTGGAGGCAGCTGGAATTAACTAAATATATTCAACTAATTATATCCAGGCCACTGTTTCCATTTCTTTCTACAGTTCTGTGGTACATCTTTACCAGTTAACATTCAATATTAGCTTTCTTTTGAATATGTAGTTGTATCTTAACAAGGGGCATCTTGCTTTAAGAAAATTACCATATGAAAATCAGACTTAGAAAAGTATTAAATACAGGGATGAACCTTTGCTTTAGAACATGGTTAGTGGATAGTATTAGACCTGAAGTCAGGAAGACCCAAGTTCAAATCCGGCCGCAGGCACTAACTAGCTATGTGACCATAGGCAAATCACTTATCTCTCTGAGCTTTGGTTTCTTCATCTGCAAAATGGGAATAATGATAATAATGGCACTTCACAGATTTGTTGTGAGGATCAAATGAGATAATATATACATAGTACTTTTTAAACCTTAAAGTACTATATAAATGTTATTATTCTTGTTGCTATTGTTACAGTAGGTTTTTTTTTTCAAACAGTATGGTCACATAATGATTAGCATTTAAAATTTTAAAATACATTAATAAGAAAAAGTTCCTGAGATCATGGATCTAGACAGGGACTTAGAGATTATCTAGCCCAATTCCTGTTCCCATTTTTCAGACAAGAAAATGAAGCACTGAGGTAAAGTGACTTGCCTAGGCTCACACATCTAGTATCTGAGGTAAGATTTGACTGAGTCAGATGGATTTACTTTTGATTTGCTGTGTGATATTGGGTAAATTGTTTTCCCTCCCTAGGCCTTAGTTTCCCCACCTGTAAAACAAAGGGTCTCGAAGTCCCCTTCTGGCTCTTATACCCACTGGGTTCTACATACTATTACTCTTCAAAAACACTTGTAACACAAAAAGCCAGTTAGACTTGTATTGATCAGTATAGCTCACAACAAGATAAGCATGATAGGATCCACTAGAGCCGATCACTGTCCCACTAGATTAACAGACAGACAGATAGGCCATATAGGAGCCTCACCATTCATTTCCAAACACCATGCTCTAATCCCTAACCTCTTGCACTGCATAATCTGTTGGGGAAAATGTTGCTGGGGAAGTCACAGAAGAAAAACAGGCAAGCAGTTAACATGGTGTTTGTCCTCCTAGCACGAGGCTCAGGGAAAACAAAATGGTTTGAGACTATTTGTTTAGAGACCAGGTAATGAGTTGCTGTCTTCAAGTTTCTCAAGGTCTATCAAATGGAAGAGGGATTAAGCTAGTTCTGATTGACTTCAGAAGAAAGAACAGGTCAACAGGTACCATGCGTGGAAGTTTCAGGGAAGGCTTAGGTTAGATTTAAGGGAAAGTTATTTATTTTGATTATTATTAACAACTAGAGCTGAAACACCTCATTTGTTGATTCACCTTCATATATGTGTATATACATATACACATAGTATTTACTTATTTGTGCATATATAGTTTCCTTTGCTAGAATTTAAGATCCTCTCTCTGTCTCTGTCTCCCTCTATCCCTGCATTTCTGTCCATCTCTCTCTCATGCAGAAGCTCCCTACCCTGGCTGCTTTGGAAGATCCCAAGGTTAGTTAGGACACAGCTCAGTTGTGGGATAGGGCAGTGATGGATGTCGTGTTTCTGCTCTGCCGTTTGAATGTGTCCTGTGTACCGCTAAAGCCATGGCTGGAGACCAGTGCCATACTTCTTCCTCAGAAAGATCCTTTCTTCCTGCCCCTGTTTGGTGGAAGTTATAGGGTCACCTACAGTGCCAGAGAACTGATTTACCTATTACCTTAGCCTGGACCCTAGGAAGGGATTGTAACTGGAGGTGAGCAGTTCAGGGAACAGCTCCATCCTCACCTCAGGGGCCTCTGGCTCAAGAAGAGTCATCATTTCCCATGGACTTAGCTACAAAGACCCATTCCACAGCAAAGACCTAGTAAAGTAGCCCAGGAAGAAGTTGAGGTAGTAAGTGAGGGAAAAAAAGGAGGGGGGGTAGGTTTTATAATGAGAGTATAGCAAGGAGAGAGAATATTTCCCCAAGAAGAAGATGATTTTCTATGCATGACATTGGCCATCACAACTAATTTTCACTTCATTGCTGTAACAGGATGAAAATATTCATTTCATGGAGCAATTGTCAGATGTGATGGTTTTGGATAATCAGCCCTTTTCATCAGTCTGCCAGGCTGGCCAAGTGCTTTGGTAGAGGTTTGGAGTTAGGGACTCTCTTCAAACATTAGTAGTTCTTAGGCCATCTTTCTCTTGTTTTTAAGGGGACTCCCCTCCTCTCTTCAAGGGGAGAGGCAGCCTGCTGGAGCATGGAAAGAACCACGTTTCAACTCGGGCAACAGCTGGGTGCAAAACTCAACTTAGTAGCTCTGTGACCATGAAAAAGGCACAATGTCTTTAGGCCTCAGTTTTTTTTATCTGTAAAACTGGTATAATATTAACTGCACCACTTACCACATGGAATTATTTTGAGGATCAAGTATAATAATGTATGCAAAGCATTTAATGAATTTTAAAGTGCTATAAAAATGCTAGCCATCATTATTATTACTCCCTGGATACCGAGAGAAACAAAGTAGTTTACTGCCAGCTGTTGGAGAAAGCATTACTGGCAAGCCAGAGGATTAACCTGGGGCTTGATGGCACCTAGCCAGGATGCAGGGGAAGTGCATTCCTCCTCTGTATGGCTCTCTGGTCAGGGTGGAGAAATGATGATTTAGCTGCTGGAGCTTATACCCACTGATTAGTGATTAGCAGTGATGTCATGACAATTACAAATCCCTCCTTCAATGACAAAAAGCACAGCTTTAGCAACTTCAGGGCCAGGCAGGTGATTATGATAACAGATCAGTCTGAAGGCACTTTCCCAAACCCTCATTAATATATGTGTAATTTTGCTCTTGGAAGTGTGGGTAGCCTTCTAAAAGGGAGGTTTGGGTCCAGGCTTATCCATGACATAAGGGAGCATCTCAGATCTTTGGAGGGTCATATTGGAGAGAGGGGGTTTCATTATTTATGTAACAAAGGTGGCTATTCTTTGGTCTTGGCCCCAAGTCTTCCTCCCTGTGACCCAGGTTCACAATCTCAGAATTTTCTTTGATTCTTGCTTTTCCTTTGTCCCCTCACTAATCTAATAAGTTGCAATATCTTCCTGGTTCTACTTCCACAACTTTTCTTGTCTCTTCCCTCTTTGTTTCCATCCATATGGACAAGTTCTTAGTTCAGGGACTTGACCCCACCTTTTCATTTCGTCACCTCATCAGCTCAATCACCTGAACTCTTGCAACACATTGATAATTTAAACCCCTAGCATCTTGTACAACAATTGTCACATAGTAAGCACTTCATAATTGCTTCCTAATTGATTAACTGGTCTTCTGTCCTTTAATTTCTATCTATTCAGACACATTGCATTTGACTCCAATATAGTGATGTCATTTTGGTCCTCCTTCAGAACGAAGGACAACAACCAACCAGCCAACCAATTCGATTCCCCAATTTTTAGTGTTCCTTTTCATGTGGAAAGTTTTTTTTTTGGTTTATATTTGTACTTTTTTGTATTTATTTTTTCCATGTATATGTTTATCCATGGAAGAATATAAGTTTCTTTGGTAGCTAGACCAACATTTTTGTCTGTGTCCTCAGCACCTAGCACAGTGCCTGGCGTCTTGCAAGGACCTAATGAATGTTTATAAAACAGAATCAAATTGAATTCAACTTTGGTATCAGGGGCTCCATAATCTAGTGCACATTCCTCATTTTACAAATGAAGAAACTAAAGTTCATGGGTGAGGTGACTTACTCTAAGTGTAAGTGAAGAACCAGGATTTTTAGATGTGAAATCCAACAGTCTCGCAACCATTCCATGCCTCCCTCTGCAATGTGCTTCCTGGGCTTTGATTTGACTCAAGAAACTGCTTCTTGTGAACCTGATTTCTTGCCCACTGCTCTATCACTTCTCAAAGCCACCCATAATGGGACATGGGGGGAGTCTGAGGTCCAGTTCTTGGAAATGGTTGGGGTAGAGCTAGTTCTAGTGGGTCTTGAGTGTATGTGTTGAGGGGCGGGTGGGAGGAGGGGAACACGGGACTAAGATTTCCTGGGAAAGGTATCCTTTTCCAGTGTCTGGAGAAAGTCTCACTAATGGAAATCAGACTTTGCCTGAGAAAAGGTGTTTTAACTTTCCTTTCCTCATACTCTTCTTTCATATCTACACAAGCCAAACACTATCTGCTTAGATAGTGTTATCTGCTTAGAGCATCTTTGGGGTTTGGCCAGCTCAGGTGACCTACCTAACGCAGAGTAGAAGGAAAATGTCTTCATGAGTCTGTGGCTGGCTTGATGCCTAGAGTTATATGCATCAAGAGTGATAGCTACAATCATGATCTTTAGATAATTTGGATCCTGTGGATGTAGAGGCAACTATCCATGCAGATTGAAACTAAAACATGCCAGGAAATTACAAAGACAGGCCAGATTTCTCTTGGAAATGCTTCCCCCAGTGCCTTGGTGGCTTCCCACAAGACCTAGCCTACATGATATGAGTACAAGCTATTCACATAATTTTGCTTGCACAATAAACTCATTATCAGAACTATAACTAGGGTGAGGAAATTGGGCTCTGTTTGAGGATAGTAAGGTTATCAGGGTATATGGAAGGACTTTTAGTCTTTTTGCAATGGAACAACGAAGTCTAGCTATTAGGGGCTGAACTAGTGATTTCATTGATACTGGAAGTTCTTAAAGAAGAACTTCTTGCAATGCAAAGTTGGCATCTGCTTGGCAACATATATTCTTAGAAAGTTGCCTAGAAGGGTGAGGGATTAAGTAACTTGCTCAGGGTCACATAGCTAGTGTGTATTAGAGGCAGGACTTAGGTTTTTCTGGTTCCGTAGCCAGCTCTCTGTCCTCTACACCACACTTTCTTTCAGCCCTTAGTTATCTAGAATAACTAGTTAAAATCAAAAGGTTCTAGATGTTGATTTTCTGCCCTTCTAAACTCCCTCCCTCCCTCATGGCTCATGGCAATACCTCTAGTGTGTTCCTCCCAGGGGGTATTTTATGTTCCTTACCTCAGACACAAAATGGCTAACCATTGCTCAGTTTATTATGTGGCATGGTGGTGAAACTGAGTTTTTGAAGCCTATATTGACAGAATACAAGCTGGGGACACCTGGAAAAGCAGGGAAATGCAATTTCAGCCACATGAATACATAAAAGTTTTCTATTAAGGTCTGGAATGGTTATAATTTGCATTGGTACAAGTAGTACCCACACATGCAAAATCATAGATTTTAAATCAAAGTTTTAAAATGTGAATAAATGAATGTAAGATCATGGGCTCATTTACCTAGAGCTTGATGGGAAGGGACCTTAGAGGCTATTTAGTCTAACCTTCTCATTTGAATTATGAGAAATTGAAGCTATGGGTTTCACCTCTCTGTGCTTATCCTTTCCTTTATGTCTGCTTTTTAAATTTTATTACTGATTCAGAAATAACATCAATTTGACTTTCTTTTATTTCTTTCTATGAAGATTTAAATCAGGAGTCTAGATGCCCCTTATTAGTGATGCTACAGAGAAATTGAACTAGATGACCTTCAAACTTCCTTTTCACTTTGAGATTCTGTGGCAGAGGTAGGTAAGCTGAAAGTTGGGTAAATTTGAAAGCATGACTCACTCTGGTCTGGTTATCTTTGGAATGACTCAATGATTATAAGTAGACATGGGCACAACCATAGAATTCAGGAGGGCTATGCTGCTTTATCTGAATTCAGTTTGTTTAACTGAAGCAATATCTATCTATCCATCCATCATCTATCTATCTATCTATCTATCATCTATCTATCTATCTATCTATCTATCTATCTATCTATCTATCTATCTATCT